>NC_138553.1:75221335-75490661 GCF_964273705.1 Natrix helvetica
GCTTCTATATGTTTTCGTCTCCTCCTGTCATTGGTGAATTATCCAAAGGCTGTTTCAATAGCTAGGCTGCCAAATGCTTTGCCAGGTATCTTGGGTTTAGAATGGTGTCTCTCAGCCTTGGCAACTTTTAAGATGCATAGGCTTCAACTTTCAGAATTTGTCTTAAAAGGTTGCCAAAGTTGAGGATTTACTGATTTACAACAGCTAAAGCCCTATTATACCTGGTGAAATGACCACTGCAAATTCTGCCAAGAATGTACAGAGGGAATTTTGCTTCCACATCTTTCTGGGCATGTACAGATAGTCCTCACATCAGTTCCTTTAGTGAACGTTCAAAGTTACAACAGCACTTGTGTGTCCCATTACAGTTGGCCAATAAATAATTCCATTCCATTCCATTCTATTCTATTCTAAAATGCGACTTACGACCGTTTTTCACAGCTACAACCTTTGCAGCTTCCCCATGATCATGGGATCAGAATTCACATGCTTGGCAACTGGTTCATACTTATGACCGTTGCAGTGTCCCGGAGTCATGCAATCTCCTTTTACGACCTTCTAACAAGCAAAATCAATGAGAAGCCAGATTCACTTAATAGCCGGGTTACTAACTTATCAACTGCAGTGATTCACTGAACCACTGTGGCAAGAAAAATCGTAAAATGGGGCAAAGCTTCCCTTAACAAATATCTCGCTCAACAACATACATTGTGGTCATATGTCAAGGACTACCTGTATTTTGTCATAAAAAATCAAGCTTTCCATCTGTTTATATGCAGACAGAAGTAAGATGGTTGTGTTAAGGAGTTGCCACCAGATGGTGCTATTTACTCCAGAGGACTTTCTCCTATTGAAATGCACCTTGCTATTAATACATCACATTGTACTGCATTTAAAAACTAGGCGCAAAAGTGACTGTTTCCTTTAAAAATGGTGCAAATGTTAAAAGAATATAATTCTGAAGAGTTGTTGCAATAATCCTGTTTACTTCTACTTGTGACACCTTGATTATAAATCTTAGTTAGGATGTACGAACTTGCGGATTTCATCACTGTCTGAAATGGGGAGATAGCAATGGGAGAACTTGTTCCAGAAGGAAGAGGAAAAGACCCTGATGTAACATCAGCATACTTATTTTTAGAGAGATCTGTATTTTCCCCCCAAATGCCATGCAAACATAGGAGTTGGAACTGAGTCCTTTAACCAAATCAACTTGGTTTGTTTTTGTGTTCGACCCCCAGTTGCCTCACAGGGCCATTTGCCCATTTACTTTTGAAATGGAGACTTGTCAATTTTATATGGTTTAATGTTGTAGTTTAAAAAAAAATAGATTGCATGTCATTGGGACCAGTTGGGAGCTTTGGCCACTAGAGGGCACTGTGATATGCTGTTTCAGAACACATGGCTAGGCCTAGGACTCCCCTAAGTTACTATGAATTGTAATTCTGCAGCCCTTTTAACGGGACAGGGTTAAGACGCGATATTTAACTTTTTCTTTTTTAAAAAAGAGACCATTTAAAGCAGTTGATCATATTACCCATTCCTCCCACCTTTTCTTGTTTGCCTGTGTATTGGATCCATATTCCCTGTTATCAACTGAACTGCGGTTTAGATTTCTGGAATTGGAAACAAAGTGGGTTTTTCCATGCTATGTTTTGTAATCCAGGGTTAGTGACTACCTTCCACCTGTGATGGTTCTGCTTTCTTAGTCCGATTGAGTAATGAATTTCTAGTTGTAAGGGATGTTGCCTCATTGAATGTAGGTTCTGGGACAATTCTTGCAAATGAGATTACTTTCTTGGAAAGAAGATTTCTGTAATTTGTTGTATTACTTCTTGGAATACCATGTTTCCCCGAACATAAGACAGGGTCTTATTTTCTTTTGACCCCTGAAATAAGCACTTGGCCTCATTTTCGGGAAGGTCTTATTATTTTTGAGTTGTAGAAGGCCTCTTGGCTGCTGCTATGTTGCAATATTTTTGGGGAGGGCTTATTTTTGAGAGAGGGCTTATTTTAGCACATGCGCTCAAAAGCCCAATTGGGTTTATTATCCAGGGAGGGTTTGTTTTTGGGGAAATAGGGTAAAAACAAGCCACGAGAAGAAGGATAGACCCTCATGAATCTTTTTGTTTCGTAAGAATTCATTTCTCGGTCTTTCAATAATTTCCAGAATGGTTTCAATGAAATAGCATAACTTGTGCTTTGGGATTATTTAAATTCAGCATAATTAGGACTAGATGGTAAAATTGTCTACCCAGTGAACCAATATTCACAAAATGAAACTTAAGTTAAAATCTATTTTAATATTGACTTTTGCTCAATTTCATACTGCGTGTATATATGTGCATTTTGGAGTCCAAGTAGATAGTCACTTAAATATGAGCCAAGAGTGTGTGTGGCAACAACCAAAAAAAAGCCAATGCAATCCTAGGCTGCATTAACAAAGTTTTTAAGCTAGTAAACTCAGGGAAAAAAAATCAAACTTATAAAAAATGATATATTTGGAAAATACAAAATCAAAATATTTTAAAAAGGGAAAAAAAGATAATTTGTAGACTAGGAAATCTGGGCAACAATAAACATTGACCATATTCCTTTTCCTCAAAGTTTTACTTGTGTATCTGTATTTTAAACAGCACACAAATAACCCATAGTTTCTGTGTCTCAAAGCACTTGATTTAAAATGTCTTTACGTGGTGCCAAAATATTTTTTTTGGGGGGGGGGGGTCTTATTTGTGAAAGGTAAACAAAATTACTTTAGATTGCATATTAAGACGAACACTGATGATGATGTTATCTAGTTTGGGTAATAAAACGTCCACAAGAAAATAAGCGCAGAGAACACCAAGGACCCCACATATTGTATATTGCTGTTCTTTAGTAACTAGCAGCAACTGGTTTGCATTCTTCCTTGCCTCCTCTTCCTCTGTCATTTCTACGACTGTTGGAAGATGGAATCTTCAGCACTGCATACACTGGTGATTCATTCTTCCCTGCATTCCTCATTCCTCTTGAGAGCTGACTTTAGATGTTTTTAAGGGGCATCTTCATTCGAAGAAAAACCAAATCCACAATGAGATCCCTGGTAGCCTAATTTTTAATTGTCTTTCTGTTTGCTTCAAGAAGCAAGGTACCCAGGCCCTTCTACTACGACTCTGGTGGCTAGCTGGTTCAGCACCTTTTGGAGAATTAGAATTAAAATTAGAATTAGAATAGAATAGAGCTGGAAGGGACCTTGGAATTCTTCTAGTCCAGCCCTCTGCTTAGGCAGGAAACCCTACACCACTTCAGACAAATGGTTATCCAACATCAACTTCAAAACTTCCACTGTTGGAGCATTTACAACTTCTGGAGGCATGTTGTTCCACTGGTTACTTGTTCTAACTGTTAGGAAACTTCTCCTTAGTTCTAAGTTGCTTCTCTCCTTGGTTATTTTCCATCTATTGCTTCTTGTCCTGCCCTCAGGTGCTTTGGAGAACAGCTTGACTCCCTCTTCTTTCTGGCAGCCCCTGAGATATTGGAAGACTGCTATCATGTCTCCCCCTAGTCCTTCTTTTCATTAAACTAGACATACCCAGTTCCTGCAACCGTTCTTCATATGTTTTAGTCTCCAGTCCCCTAATCATCTTTGTTGCTCTTCTCTGCACTCTTTATAGAGTCTCAACGTTACACTGGATGCAGTATTCCAAGTGTGGCCTTACCAAGGCATTATAAAATGAGTATATAATACCCATTACAGTTTTCGGGGGCTGGCAATCAACACTTCCAACTGTTTTCCTAACATCTGGCTATCTATATTTTAATAGTTAATTAAATGCCACTCTGAAACAAGGGAGAAACAGGATTTATTGATTTTTTTCCCCAGCATTGCCCTTTGGGTTAGTGTTGTGGATGCTTGTTTGTTTGATTTTTTAGAAGTTTGTGTTGTTGTTCTAACTTTAAATCTATTGGCCTTCCATTGATCAAAGCTACTGAATGAACCTTTTTTTTTAAACCGAAAATCAATTTAAAAAAACCCCAAATCATACATTTAGGAAGATTTATATAATGTATGTGATATCTAAAACTAGCATACTGGATGCATTTGAAAGAAAGGAAATTCTGGCGATGGAATATGCGGGCTTCAATTTTCCCGTATGGAGATCTGAAGGGTGTTGAGTTCCTTGACTGCAAATTGCAGCGGTTTGCCAAACCGTCTAAAAATAAAGAAGGCAGTGAGTGACTTCAATATTTTTCCTTTTGAAATATTGCTTATTTTACACCATGCAGCCTATAATGACCCTGTTCCAGCGTTGGATTTCTCCTTTTCTTCCATTGTCTATTTCCTCACTTGTCCAGGTCACCGTTACTGTCAACGTTCTGTCTTGATTTAAATAATTCGCCGTATCAATTTTTTTTGGGGGGGGGGGGCAAACTTTTAAGAAAATGACAAATTATACAGTGTAGAGACTTCACAATGTTTTGTTACCTGGCTGAACTTGAGAATCCTCCCCCCCAAAAGTTTCCCTTTCAAACGAAAAAGGAGTCACTTCTGATGATGTTTTACAAGTAAAACATATGCTTATAGAATAGGATAACAGAGTTGGAAGGGATTTTTGAGGTCTTCTAGTCCAACCCTCTGCTTAGGCAGGAAACCCTACACCACTTCAGACAAAGGGTTATCCAATCTCTTCTTAAAAACTTCCAGTGTTGGAGCATTCACAACTTCTGGAGGTAAGTTGTTCCACTGATTAATTGTTCTAACTGTCAGGAAATTTCTCCTCAGTTCTAGGTTGCTTCTCTCCTTGATTAGTTTCAACCCATTGCTTCTTATCCTACCCTCAGGTGCTTTGGAGAATAGTTTGACTCCCTCTTCTTTGTGGCAACCCCTGTGATATTGGAACACTGCTCTCATGTCTCCCCTAGTCCTTCT
This sequence comes from Natrix helvetica, assembly GCF_964273705.1. Taxonomy (NCBI): domain Eukaryota; kingdom Metazoa; phylum Chordata; class Lepidosauria; order Squamata; family Natricidae; genus Natrix; species Natrix helvetica. The sequence goes on from NC_138553.1 coordinate 75,226,248, forward strand.
TTTTATTAAACTAGATGTCCTGCAACCTAGCCTTGAATTAAGGCAATATCTCCATTAAGATAAATCAGCAGTAATAGCTTCTGCTTAACATAAATTTTAAATAAATCTAGCATTACTTAAATCTACCTGCACCCATGTAGAGAGTCACCGTGTTGGATGTCATATACAGTACCTTGTTTGAAATAGAACAGCTCCAAGTTCTTTCTCTAGGCCAGGAGTGTCAAACTCACGGTGTCATGTTGTCGTCACGTCTCATATCGTGACTTTCACCCCCCCTCGCTAAACCGGAGTGGGTGTGGCCAACGCGTGACGCTTCTGGCCCACGGGTTTGTCAGCCCTGCTCTAGGCATTGAAAAAAGGAGTCATTTAGGATGTATTTTGGGGTCAGCCTTCGCATGAATCAAAACACAGACCTGCAAGGATTGTCTTCTCAAGAAATCCTCATAGTAATCCCACCTAGGTGGGCACTGGTTTGATGAGCCTCCTAGCGTTAGCTTTGAATTGTTATAAAAAGTAAAGGTAAAGGTTCCCCTCGGACATATGTGCTAGTCGTTCCCGACTCTAGGGGGTGGGGCTCATCTCCGTTTCAAAGCCGAAGAGCCAGCACTGTCTGTGGTCATGTGGCTGGCATGACTAAATGGCAAAGGCGCACGGAACGCTGTTACCTTCCCACCAAAGGTGGTCCTTCGTTTTCTACTTGCATTTTTACATGCTTTCGAACTGCTAGGTTGGCAGAAGCTGGGACAAGTCACGGGAGCTCACTCCGTTGCGCGGCGCTAGGGATTCGAACCACCGAACTGCCGACCTTTCTGATTGACAAGCTCAGCATCTTAGCCCCTGAGCCACCTCGTCCCTTTGTTATAATTATAATTGTTGTAATGGAACCCAATCCTTGACTGCATTCCTATTTTAAAGTGGGTTTGTCCTTTATCCCTTTTACTGAGTCCATTCCTCTACTTTCTTTTTCAGGAAGAAAGAAGAAGAGGCAATGAGTTAATCTGATAAGGACAGACCAGTAATTCATAACGTATAAAAGTAGGCTCTGTGCATTACATACCGTATTTTTTGGAGTATAAGATGCACCTTTTCCCCCCAAAAAGAGGGTGAAAATCTGGGTGCGTCTTATACGCTGAATACAGAATTTTTGGCCTCCCGAAACCCTGCCCCCTTTGCAAAAATGGACGTGCAGAGGGTTTGGGAGGCCTACAAAATGCTCCTGGGGGCTGCAGAGGCCAAAAATGAGCAAATGCAGGGTTTTTGCTCGTTTCCCCCCTATCCCCAGGAGCACTTTGCAGGCCTCTCAAACTCTCTGCATGCCCTGTTTTTCACAAAAAATGAGGTGTGCAGAGGGGTGGGAAGACCTGCAGAGTGCAAAAACGTCTTTTTAAAATTTGCCTCTTCAAAATCTTGGCGCGTCTTGTAGTCTAAAAAATACGGTAGTTGATGAACTTGCTTCTAAGCTTGATGGACCAAAGGCTTGTGGTTGGTCAATGGGGTAAGGAAGCTGGCCAGGCTGCCCTAATAATCCCCTTTTCAATATTAGGGATGTGCTTAGAATTCCTTAATATAAACAATTTTCTTGTCGGTAAAAAAACAAAAAATTTTTTTTTTACCGACAATCGATCAATGGATTCAGAAAGTGGCGGGGTTTGCGGAAATGGCAAAAATCTCAGCTTTCTTAAAAGGTCAGAAGCAGGAGAATTATATACAGGAATGGGTAAAATGGATTGATTATATACAGAATAAATATCAGACTAGAAAGTACTATGTAGCCTTTAGGTAAGAATGTTTAGATTGACAGATGAACAGAGTAAATAATATATGGGATGTTTGGAATTACTGGAGTGGTGTATAGCGGAAGTCGGGGGTGGGTTTGATTGGGAGGTGGGGGAGGGTTGGGGAGGAGGGTGGGGAAATATATATGTATAATTAATTTAGAGGATGGGATCAATGGGATATTGTTACTTTAAGAGAAATCTATATTATGATTTATATGTGCTCAATTAATTTAGAAGATGGGGTTAATGGGCTATTGTTACTTTAAGAGAAACTTGTATTAGGATTGTTGGGAGGTGAGGGGGCACAATAACTGAATGAGAAATCTATTTTAAGACGGGGGAGGGGAGGGGGTACAGTATTTGTATGTGATCTATATTATATTTTGGGGGGGTCGGGGGGTAAAAAGGGGGGAAATCTGTATAAAACTTTTTCAATAAAAAAAAAATTCTTCTTTGACACGTATCTTTTTATTTTTCTCTTCTAGCTTTTCGTTGTAGCCTCCAATTTCTTGGAAATATTGCAACAGGGAACCGTGAGTCCCAGAATTCAATTTGGAAACTTGCTTTCCCGTCTCTTTTCTTGTAAGCATCTGCGGGTGTCACTTTTTTTTTTTCTCACAAAAAGGGTAGAGTTGCTTGGAGGTACTTTAATCGCGCTTGGTTTTAAGCTTCGTTGTCCTTGTTTGCAAGTCTTCAACTTTTTGGGTGAAGAAAAAAAAATGGGGGGAATAAGGGATTTGGGAATATATTCTGTGGCTTTCTTCCTCCACGTTAACTTCGAGAGTCAAAATGAGAGTTTCAGTTTTAGATTGGATTAAATTGGATTGCAGGACCACGGGCTTTTCTCTGCGGCTTAAAAGATTTATGTTTAATCAAATTCAGGTAGGTGGTTTCTCCATCTTAGGCAAGATCTGCTTTCTATCATCCGTAGATGCAGAAGTTGAAATTCCTTCAGGTTTGGATATATCCAGTGAATACCTGGACTAAATAAATAAGTTAAAATGTCAACAGAAAACTGATTTTTTTGTTTTTAAAAGAGGCTTAATTTGCAGATGAAAAAGGAACAAGTGTACTTGGTTAGCAGGGACATTTTGGGGCTGCTTTTGAGTCAATATTGATTCCGGGCAACTATCTAGACAAGTCCATGCTGTTTCCCCAGCAACTTTTTCTGAAGTGGGGTTCCCTTGCTTTCTTCCTGGAGCTGAGAGAGAGAGAGAGGGATTGGTTCAACATTGTTCAATTGGCTTCGTTACTAGGGCAGGATTGGAATGCACAGACTCCCAATTTCTAACCCAGTGCACTTAACACCTGTCCCAAGCTGGCATTGAGCAGGTATCTCCTCTCCTGTCGCTTCATTCTTCCACATCCTGCATTCAGGAACGGTAGATGCGGGATGACCCCTTTTCAGATGTTTGAAGAGGGTTGAACTGTTACGGCAGGGGTCCTCAAAACTTTTTAAACAGGGGGCCAATTCACGGCCCCTCAGACTGTTGGGGGGCCGGATTGGCTGGGTGAGTGTGGTCATGCGACTGTGTGGGCGTGATCAATTTAGCAGTCCAGTAAACAATACACCTAAATTAAAGGTTGATTTGTTTTGCTCCTGGTGGAAAGCAGGCAGCAGGGATGTGGCTGCCTGGGGGGTGGGGTGGGGTGAGAGACTTCCTTTTGTGTGTGTATGTGTCTCCCTCCCTCTCTCTGTGTCTCTCTGTAGGCTGGGGGCGGCATTTTTGGCCTCCTGACACCTCTGTGCACCCCGTTTTTGGCCTCCTCGGCTTCCAGAAGGCGGGTGGGAGATGGTGGGCAGGTGGGGTGATGTGGGTGGGGCAGCCTTGTGGTCCTATACGGGGCGGATTAATGGCTTTGGTGGGCCGTATTTGGCCCACGGGCTGTAGTTTGAGGACTCCTGTGTTACGGGGTCTGTTGGGTTTTTAAAAGGCAATTAAAATGGGCCTTAGAAGCAGAGACATTGTGAACTTTTCCCTGTAATAATTTGGTGGTTGATTGAAACTGAGTTATTTCGTTGATCTCAATCAAATTGTGCTTTGTACTATGGCAGAGGTGTCAAACTTGCTTCGTCACGGCGTCACGTGATTTTCCCTCCCCTTCGCTAAACTGGGCATGGGCATGGGCATGGCCAACTTGTGACGCATCAGGGCCCCGGGTTTGACAGCCCTGTACTATAGTATTCTATTGTCATTGATACTTGCATACAGTATATGTTAACCCTATTTATAAAAGTAGGGTTTGTGAAATGCTCAGTGTCGGTATGGGTTGGAGCAATGTATAACCCTAGCAAATAGATAAATTGATGCTCAGCCCTCAAGCATTATTTCTTACTGCTAAACTCTCCCACTTCTCCCAGTCTCTTCTTGTTGACAATTTCCCAGCCTCCAATCATTTTCATTGTCCTTATTTGCATCTCTCTCATTTGGTCGTAATAACTTTGGATGTAAAAATATTATAGTTTAACCACCGCCGCCACCAGTGACTGTCCTTGTTCCTTTCCTTCCTTTCTTTTTTTTTTTTTTAAAGGAATTGTTTAAATCATCAAGATGAGAAAATCATTGATTATTGTTCTATGGTTCTTTTCACGTGCCTTAACCCGGAGCGAATCAAACAACTCCAGGAACAAAACAACTTGAACATTGCCCTCTCTGTTCTTCGAGCTTCTAGAAGATGCCCAGAATTGGAATGGATGTATGTATTCTGTTCAGCTTTTTCAAAACGGTAACAAGGGGTCTTGCTTAGCTTTTGATGACCTGTTCTGACCGAGACTTCCCAAGAGCATGAAGGAATTCCTTCTCCCGACAAAAGCCCCTTTTATTAATTAATTGACTGCGAATTCTGCTCATTCCCATCCAGCAAAGTCTTTCAAGGGAGGATTTACAGTCACAGACCTTATCTGGCTTGGAGAGCTGCCAGGCCGATATCTGCAAAACTTGGCAAGGAGTCTTGGAGAGTCACAAACTAATTAAGCGAACTAATTGTCTCCTGCAAACTCCACTCCCCTTTCGCTCCTCTTTTATTTCCTCTGGGAGGGACCATTCATCGTCCATCTGTGGCCTTACTCCCAAGTCGACCCCTGTTCTTTAGCTGTTTCCTTCCTCTGGCAACTCTGCACATGCGCACATTTGGGAACAGGCTCCAGCTGTTCGTCTGCCTCACTGATGTCTGTCTCTGAAGGCAGCTGATAACTGGCATATGGTTCTAGCCCCCTTTCTGCCTCTGACACAGAGCCCTCATCAGAGCCTTCCCCAGACTCCAGGACTGGCCCATGTCCCTCCCCAACCTCCTCACTGTCCGAATCTGCTGCCAGCTCTGCTGGCTTCTGGCAAGCCACAACATAACCTTCCATTCCACAGGGTATAAGTTACAGCTTCTTTTAAATTCTTTTTAACCCAGGCACTGTAAAAATGTTACACTGATAGCTTGTAACTGAGTTGCATCCATTAAGCCTCGTTTCGTCAAAGAGAAGACCCCAAATCGCATGTGATATTGGCATTTTCTGACTTTTTATTAGTAGCACCTGGCTACGCTGCTCCCAGGTGCTTCTGTTGCTCTTCCCTGTCCAGCAGACTGCAGACCCGGGTATGGGGAGGAGGAAGAAAACATGGAGATGCATTTTGGTTCACAGAAGAGCTATTTTACTTATCTGAAAGGAAGCTGGATTCTAATGATGGAGCTTATGATCAGAAACACGATTCAGATTAAGGGCCACTTTTTGAATTACACCAATGAGGCTTGATCTGAACCATCAAGTGTTCCAAAAAGTCTAAAAAAGAGTTATAGCCAAGTAACTGTGAAAGGGATCTTGGAGTCCTAATGAACAACCATTTAAATAGGAGCCAGCCGTGTGCAGCAGCTGCCAAAAAAGCCAACACAGTTCTAGGCTGCATCAACAGAGGGATAGAATCAAGATCATGTGAAGTGTTAATACCACTTTATAATGCCTTGGTAAGGCCACACTTGGAATACGGCATCCAGTTTTGGTCGCCACAATGTAGAAAAGATGTGGAGACTCTAGAAAGAGTGCAGAGAAGAGCAACAAAGAGGATTAAGAGACTGGAGACTAAAACATATGAAGAACGGTTGCAGGAACTGGGTATGTTTAGCTTAAGAGAAAGAAGGACTAGGGGAGACATGATAGCAGTCTTCCAATATCTCAGGGGTTGCCACAAAGAAGGAGGAGTCAAGCTATTCTCCAAAGCACCTGAGGGCAGGACAAGAAGCAATGGGTGGAAACTAATCAAGGAGAGAAGCAACTTAGGAAACATTTCCTGACAGAACAATTAATCAGTGGAACAGCTTGCCTCCAGAAGTTGTGAATGCCCCAACACTGGAAGTCTTTAAGAAGATGTTGGATAGCCCTTTGTCTGAAATGGTATAGGGTTTCCTGCCTAGGCAGGGGGTTGGACTAGAAGACCTTCAAGGTCCCTTCCAACTCTGCTATTGTATTGTATTGATGGTATTCAGCCGGTTCGGGATAGTGGCGATCTGTGGGTAGTGGTCCACTTTGCTGTCCTATTTAGCCACATTTTCTAAGCCACGTGCATGCTTGCAAGCCGTGCGTGAGCAAAGCGCATGCGTGGAAGGTTACATGCATGTGCAGAAGGTGCACACGCATGCTCACAGTTTTGGTGCACGGCGAACCGGTGGTAAAATAATGTGAAGCCCACCTCTGGCTATAGCCCAAGCAATGTAGTTTATTCACTTTACAAATTTTGGAGTGGCTTTTCAGACTCCAAAATATTGGACACGTCTTAAGGCACATATTCTGGAGAGTAAGAATTTCCCTGAGAATAGACTCCAGCATGAGTCTGAAAGCTTGGAATAATAAACCTCTGGTCCTGGTGATTGACTCAGATTGGATCCTGTAACATCTTAAAGCTCTGACCATCGCACAGCTTGGGTTTGGGGGTTCATACATCATCGGGGTAACTCAAAGGAGCCATGTTACGATGCCATCATGCGAATGAAGTGAGTTGTGTAATTATGTCATATTAGTTACTGATGTTGCATGACTAATGTTATTTATGGTTGAATTTTTGTAGAGCCACTAAATCTTGCAGTATTTATATGGAAGTTCCCTGAACACATGTGAGCCATAGGTGAACAATCTTTCTTTGGAGGAAGAATTTACACCTCTTTATCTTTTTCTGCTTCCCTCCCTCTCCTCCCCTTCCCCCCCATTTTTCTTTACTGACTTTTGATATTGCCAGTTTGCACAGGACAGGGTTTATTTTGGGGTCATTGTATATTTTAATAAAATGATGAATGAAAAAGTCCCTTCCCTACCTTCTAAATACATTTAGCCTTTTGAATTCTGAAAAAAAATATATAACAGCAATTATAGAATCTGGCTTATTTCTATGGAAGATGTTTTCTCCAGAACAGCTGCCTATTTGGTACAGTTTCTTGGATGTCGGAGTAATCCCTTTTGCAGGAATGGCAGACGAAAAAGTGCGAATGTTAGTTTTTGCCAGCTTAAGGGTACATGCTCAGTGGGTCCAACTCACTATGTTTTAGATTTTTAAAAAAATCAACAAATAAATTAACATTTACACTGTTTTTAAAGAAATCGAGGATCAATGAACATACTATATATCTTACATTTGAACTTTTAAAGCAATTCCTGATTGCCCATTTGCATACCGGAGGGAGAATATTAATAATTTTATAATTTTGTTACCTGGCTATGTGGCTCAGTGGCTAAGCTTGTTGATCAGAAAAGTCGGAAGTTCGGCAGTTTGAATCCCTAGCGCCCCATAACGGAGGGAGCTTCCGTTACTTGTCCCAGCTTCTGCCAACCTAGCGGTTCGGAAGCACATAAAAAATGCAAGTAGAAAAATAGGAACCACCTTTGGTGGGAAGATAACAGCGTTCCGTGCGCTTTCGGCGTTTAATCATGCTGGCTACATGACCATGGAGACATCTTCGGACAGTGCTGGCTCTTTTTCTTTGAAACGGAGATGAGCACCGCCCCCTAGAGTCGGGAACAACTAGCACATATGTGCGAGGGGAACTTTTACCTTAAGAAATATAACTTGACCGCTATCAGTGTGAACTACATTAATACAGTGCAGAGGTGTTAACTTTGTTGTTTATTTATAACCAACAACAACATGTCCTACTTTTTGTGCTCTTTTTCCTCATTCCAGGACCTTGATTGTTACCAACCATTTGCTGAAGTGCCCCGAGTTGGTCAAAGCCCTCTATGCCAAACTGAGCGATTCAGAAAGGTAACCCCCAAAACCAGTGTGGGTTTTAGTAGTTAGCATACCATGTTGAGTATCCTGTTCACATGATTATTTTTTTGATGGGGGGGGGGGAAGAAAAAAAACGGTGTGGTTTTATAGTTGGCACGGAATCCCTAAATACATGTTTCTGTGTCAGTAATGGTTTTAAATTGGTTGGTTAACGTTACAGTCCAGCCGCAACTGGCAAGGATGTGGATAGGAGTTGCAGGATTCAGGTTGGCACTCTGACTTTCTAAAGAAATGCGCAGGCTGGGGATAAACGAAGAGAAGATATCATGCTTGGACCCTGATTTCGTAAGAGCATCGTTCCCTGCTTTGCATCAAATGATTCAATCTAACCTCTCATTTCGTAGCTAGAGTGGAACACCCTCCTCTCTCCCCAAATAAAACAACAGTGTCTGTCTGCCAAATCATTTCAGATACCTTCAACCCTCCAGCCAAATGAAGGGCAAGGTGAACCTTCCTCCCCCCCCCCCTTGCCATCAGCAATATCTCCTTACAAACAAGCTGGCACATGAAATGAAATTCGAGAGGATATATTAGCAAAGTAAAGAAATATCAAATAGGATGTTTTGGGTATCAGTAATGTACATACTCACTGGAGAAGAGCCTAATGCAGGTCAGTCCTAGAGGAGGTCGACCCTGACTACTCTTTAGAAGGCCAGATCCTGAAGAGGAAACTCAAACACATAATGAGAAGGAAGGACTCCCTGGAGAAGATGAGCCTAATGCTGGGAAAGATTGAGGGCAAAAGAAGAAGGGGACGACGGAGAAGGAGGTGGCTGGGTGGAGTCACCGAAGCAGTCGGCATAAGCTTAAATGGTAGAGGACAGGAAGGCATGGAGGAACATTGTCCATGGGGTTGCGATGGGTGGGACACGACTTCGCAACTAACAACAACAACAACAACAATGTGCACGTTTTGCTAATATGATTGTATTTTTCTCTGACTAGCTCCATCACAAAAACCAGATTTAGTAAAAACCACGATGGGGATCCTTCTCCTTAGCCATCAGTATTTCGTAATTATACTTGGAAGGAATTAAATGGAAATCACGATTTGGGTTCAATAAGCGTGCCCAGATTTTAACTAGGATTATTAGCACATACTGGAGGATAGCATGAACCGAAAAATAAATGAAAGCATCGTAACCTAACTTAGCCAGTCATTAGCTTCTAACCAGGGTTTGCAAACTGTCCAGATGCTGGTTTCACTTCCAGTTCATGCAAATGGTGATATGCAACTTTAACTGTGGTTAAAAACACGGGAATCCCAAACAATGCATCTTAATTAGGAAATACTTTTAAAAACATTAACCATCCAGATGATTAAAATTTAAAATACAGCTATTGCTAGTTGCAAAGTCGTGTCCGACCCATCGCGACCCCATGGACAACACTCCTCCAAGCCTTCCTGTCCTCTACTAACCTCCGGAGTCCATTTAAGCTCATGCCTACTGCTTCGGTGACTCCATCCAACCACCTCATTCTCTGTCGTCCCCTTCTTCTTTCGCCCTCAATCGTTCCCGGCATTAGCCTCTTCTCCAGTGAGAAGACACGGTAAGAGAAATATGGTATGACAACCTATAACGTATCTTTGTTCCTTGGTCTACGCAACTGTACCGTACGATACATTGGGGATAACCTGAGCACAGCTCCAGGCGTGGGGTCCTATCTTCAAAATCCTGCAACGCTTGGACTAGAGGACCTAAGCGCTACCATGGTCACATTGCCAAGCCCACTCATGACCATCTTAACCTGAGGCAGGGGTCCGCAACCTTAAACACTCAAAAGAGCCACAAAGGTCCTAACCGGAAGCCCCCTGTTCAATTCTGGAGCCAACCGGAAGTCTGGTTCCCCCACCATAGAGTCTCCTCCTAGCACGGCATCCTTTTTTCTCTACCTCTCCTAACCAAAAGCCCTATCAATTGTGGAGCTGACCAGTGACAGGGAGCCACAGCAGAGGGATGAAAGAGCCACATGCGGCTCCAGAGCCATAGGTTGCTAACCCCTGACCTAAGGCATCCAAAAAGTAGTCAGAAAGCCTTCCTACCTAGGACTGTTTCTGTGGAAATCATTGAATGCATGCTCTGTATTTGTGGGTGGGGAGGCTATCAGATAAGTCTCCTCTCCCTTGGCTTTCTGCAGAGGGTTGCAACCTCCCTCATTTACTCTGATGCCAAGCCTGTGTGCAGACCTCCTTACCTCTGCAAGATTCAACCCTGGTTAACGTTTCTAAAAAAAAGGAAATTGGGACTAATGGTGTGGGCGGACTGGGACCGGCTCTGGAGCAACATGCCCCACATCCCCTGATGTGCTCCTAATGATAAAGCAGGAGTTGGATGCTTGCTCTGCAGCTGGTGCACTCCTGTTGCTTGCAGTGAAAGGGAAAAATATTTCTGCAAACAAATCGAAACAGAAAAGACAGGATGGAAAATACTAGTTTTCCTTTCTTTGTGCCAGCACAAACCCAGAAGGGGCTTTGATGGAAGGGTTTGCTCGCTTCAGATCTCCCTACTGTGCTCAGTAGGATTGCTCTGCTAAAATATTTATTCTGATTTTTTTTTAAAAAAAAGAATAATCAGTATTCTCTGAATATTGGGGAACTTTTTAACCACCGCAGAAATTTCATCAGTTATAAATTAGTGGTAGCTCTGCGCCTTTCATGATGAATGCTGTAGTCCACAACCGTAACATCTCGTTTAATGGCATCCTTGATGCTCTCTGAGCTTGCTTGGTTCGTTACAGATTAGATATATAGAATCATAGGGTTGAAAGGGATCTTGGAGGTCTTCTAGTCCAACCCCTTTGCCCACGACAGGAGATCTTAAACTATTCTGGACAAAATGGCTCTCCCATCTCTTCTTGAAAACCTCCATTAATGAAGCACCCACAATTTCCTCCATTGGCGATTTTAATTTAATTTCATTAAAACATTTAAAACTTACTCTGCTAATTGCTTTTTTTGGGGGTAGCTTGAGTAATATTGATACTTGCTTCTAGCAAACAAGGGCTACCTGTATTGTCAAATTCCTCCGTAGCTCTTGTCAAAGGTATACAGTAGTGGCCAAAATTGTGGAAATCTTTTGGGGAAAGTGTATTTTTGATGTTTGATGGCTAATAACACCACTTTTCTTTGGAGTAGTACCATACAATTATATATCAATGGAAAGATAGGTTAATCAACAATGTAATGCAACAAAGTCTGTTCAATTATCTGTATTCTGTAAAAAGTTATAGCCAAATATAGCCAGCAATAAAACCCAGTCAATCATTCAATCTTGGTTTCACATTATAACAGCTGCGGAACTAAAAGATTTGGTTCACTCCATGGGAAGACGTTGTAAGGCCATAATTCATGCGAAAGGTTACCCAACTAAGTATTAACTGACATGCTGATAATTTTTGTATATCACATTTTTTTCTATGGTGATAATTTTTGTTTATATCATTTTTTTCCTATGTGTTTCACTTTTCTTCTTTATAGCTGCTATTCTAATAGCAAATCCTTCATAAAAGTTATTGGATTGCATTCTTGATTAAATTATATTTCCATTGATATATAATTTTAGGGCACTGCTTGCAAACAAAGTGGTGCTATTAGCCATCAAACCTCAAAAATACTCTACACTTTTCCCAAAAAGTTTCCACAATTTTGGCCACTAGTATATACGCCAGCCTGCCTATTAAGCTTTTGATAACAGTAGAATAGTTCTTCTTTCGTCATATAAATGCTGAACAGTTTCTGTTTTGAAGAATGATTATTTCAAAAGTTAACAATTTTAACAATATGACTCCTCGAAACTACCAGACAATGCAAATAGAAATTTCCCTAAAGTCATAATAATATATTTTTTAAAATTTATATCTTACCTGACTCCCAGCATTATTTTAATACAATGATTATTTTGGATTGGAAAGTTTATATTTTTACTCCGTGAGTTCCAAAAAACATGAACTTCTCTTAAGTGCTTATTATAAACTGAAGCTGCTGAATATTCATCCTCTACTTTTCAGATCCCACCACTGACATCTCCCAGGGTACTTTAACAATTTCTTTGTGGGCAGAAGGTTAGGTTGGAAAGAGCAGCTGAAAGGAGTGCATGTTAAAAAATGATATCATGTAATCGACCCAAATGTTTGTAAGAATAAGAGGTTTCCTTAAGTCTAGACTAAAAGTATAATTTTTTGTTTCTGTTATAATTTTGCACCAGTGAGGTTAAAACCAATTTTGTTGTATTTAAGTACAATGACAATAAAGGTTATACCAATACAATACAATACAATACAATACAATACAATACAATACAATACAATACAATAGTAGAGTTGGAAGGGACCTTGGAGGTCTTCTAGTCCAACCCCATGCCTAGGCAGGAAACCCTATACCGTTTCAGACAAATAGCTATCCAACATCTTAAAGACTTCCAGTGTTGGGGCATTCACAACTTCTGGAGGCAAGCTGTTCCACTGATTAATTGTTCTAACTGTCAGGAAATTCCTCCTCAGTTCTAAGTTGCTTCTCTCCTTGATTAGTTTCCACCCATTGCTTCTTGTTCTACCCTCAGGTGCCTTGGAGAATAGTTTGACTCCCTCTTCTTTGTGGCAACCCCTGAGATATTGGAACACTGCTATCATGTCTCCCCTAGCCCTTTAGCTTAAGAGAAAGAAGGACTAGGGGAGACATGATAGCATTGTTCCAATTGTATTGTATAAGTATAATCTTTATTGTCATTGTACTTAAATACAACAAAAATGGTTTTAACCTCACTGGTGCAAAATTATAACAGAAATGGAAAAAGAAAAAAAACAACTTGCGTGTGCATGGAGTGATTGTGGTTGTATTTAAAAGTCTCACAGTCCAAGGATAGAAACTATCTTTAAACCTGTTTGTTCGGCTGGCTATACTTTGATGCCTTCTGCCTGATGGTAGAAGTGCAAAGAGACACTGACCAGGGTGTGAATCATCTCTGAGCATCTTCCTTACTCTGCTAAAGCAGCAAGATCTGGCGATGTCATCCAGTGGTGTCAGAGAGGGCAACCAATGGTTTCTTGTGCCGAATTGATCACTCTCTGTAGTGCTTTCCTGTCCGCAGCTGTTAAACCAGCAAAAAAGAGGGTGAAAATCTGGGTGCGTCTTATACATTGAATACAGCATTTTTTGCCTCTCGAAACCCCGCCCCCTTTGCAAAAATGGCCGTGCATAGGCTTTAGGAGGCTTCCAGAGTGCTCCTGGGGGCTGGGGAGGGCAAAAATGAGCGAAAAATGGCCAATTTTTCATTCATTCCCCTCCCCAGCTCCCAGGAGCACTCTATAAGCCTCCTAAAGGCTATGCATGCCCTTTTTTCCCCACAAAAAAACAGGCCCGTTTTAGCAAAAAAATTGGCTGTTTTTGAGAGGTCTTCAGAGTGCAAACACTTTTTAAAAAAATTTGCCTCTTCAAAATCTTGGTGCGTCTTATACTCTGAAAAATATAGTAATTGGTGCAACGTGAGGGGCTGGAGGGAGGATGTAGAGGTGGGAGAGATTCAACTCAATGATTTGTGATCTTTCCTTCTTGGCTTCCTCATTGCCCTTTGGGGAAAGCCACCAGGGATGTTTGCAGATAGGATCCCATAATCATGGGGCGCTTGGCAACCGATCTGTCTGTGCAAACAGATTTCCAAGCACCCAGATCATGATCCAATGACCCTGAGGGTGCTTGGATGGCTGGAACTCTGAAGTCCAGCTATAACAACCATGGCAACTAGGAATGATAGCTGACCGAATGGTCATAGACTGAGGACTATCCAAATCGACTTTGTACCTCGGGCTCTGTAACTCTCTATCAGCAACACTTCCTTTTTTTTGTTCCCTAGGACTTTCTTGTTAGAACTCATCCTGTCAGAAATGAAGGAAAGTCGTGTCCTCATCGATGAAGAGATGGGCCTGTTTCTTGCAGCGTCTTTTGAAGAGAAGTGTCAGTCGGTGCTAAGATTGGTTTCTGCCACCAATGATGAAGAGGTAAATGCCTCTTACACTCTTACATTGGGTTCTGACCTTGGCTTCCGGATACAGTGAAAAGCACACGCTTAGTCCCCCAAACCCTCTTTTTATTTCAAAGGCTGTGAATTATGTTCATGCACAGCCTTTAATGAGTCACAAATAGTTTGTAAAGAGTCCAACAGAAGTCTGCCACAGTCCTTTGGGATAAGGCTGATAAGCACACCATCTTTATCTCCCTTGAAATGCTGCCAAAGACATAACCAAGTTGCTTCCTGCAAAGGCTCCCGTGCCTTTGCTCCTTCTTTATGTCTTATGGGAAGGGCCAATCACCTCCAAGCCTTACTCTGGAGTCATCCCTTTTGTCTTACTTGTTCTTGCCCTCTGGCAGCTTTGCACATGCACGCACTGGGAACAGTGGGAGCCTGTTTCTCTGCCTTGTTGATGTCTGACCCTGGAGGTTCTGGAGGCAGCACATAACTCCCAGCTGGCTCTGGCCCCTTCTCTGCCTCCGACACAGAGCCCTCATCCGTTGTTCCTCCTCAACCCCAACACATTGAAAGGTGAATTGTAAAATACAGTTCTACGTTGGGGCACTTGCCCAAATTCTGGCAGCGTGACGGGCCCACATAGCAAAGGGGCAGCCGTTCAGTCACATCGTCATGCCTGCCATCTTAAGGATTTTGACCCCCCCCCCCCCAAGACCATCTCTGACTTTGTGGCAGTTCAGCTCAAGGGCAAGAACTACCCCTGCATACAACACCAGCCACACTTTGGTGGATAAATATTTGGCGTGTGAAGAGGTTAGACAAACGTTCCTTGCACATATTTACCTACTTACAATACGGTGTCTTAAGCCATCATGTGTCTGGTGTAGAAAAATAAAAGTCCTCTAGTGAGAGTTTTGCTGTACAGTCAATTTGTGTGACAGATTTGCTCGGTCAGCTAAATTGAATTAAAAATTAAATTTGCCCATGCCAACTCAAGTCGCAAAGTAACGCGCATCAGTTGCAAAGATGTTGATGTTTACCGCAAGAAATGGGAAATTGCTTTGTTTTCTTGCTTTCTAGCGAGGAGGCCCTGAAACCAAGGAAAAGATTAGAAGACTCACACTTTGGGGGGCAGGGGGGGGGCAAAAATGCAGGTGTGACTGCCTGATCCAAGGCCTGACACTTTGTTGTCTATGACTCATAAAAAAAGGAGTGGCATTCTGGTTGTGTGATCATGGCTGCCATCTTGACATCCCACTCAAGCGGTGGTGGAATTCAATTTTTTTTACTACCGTTTCTGTGGGCGTGGCTTGGGTGTGGTGTAGCTTGCTGGGCGTGGCTTGGTGGCGTGATACGGGAAGGATACTGTAAAATCTCCATTTCCTCCCGATCAGCTGGGACTCGGGAGGCAGAGAATCGATATGGGTGGGGCCAGTCAGAGGTGATATTTACGGGTTCTCCGAACTACTCAAAAATTCCGTTTCCGGTTCTCCAGAACTGGTCAGTATCTGCTGAATACCACCTCTGCACCCAAGCCCCCTTGGATAGCATTGTTAGGGAGGCCAAAATTTGTAACTTTGTTTGCTGTCTGTATGCTTAAATGGGCATAGTTTAGCAATAATTTAATCAAATCACACGCTAGCTGCATAACCTGCCTCCTTTGGTAAAAAAATATATATGTTGGGACGAACTTTTTTTTAGTTACTAGCTAATCAGTCCCAAGCTAATTCTTGGAATGTTGAATAACAAAAGCCCTTAATAATGAGATAAAATTGGATAAAAGCTAGACTGTGGCATAAGCCTGTGCAAATTCAGCCTTTATTTTTAAAAGTCTTTTCCCCCCTGCAAATGATAATTTGGCAATTGATAGAATTGGCATATTTTAGTCCAGGTGCGGTTAGGCAATGCCAAGAATGATTTAGCAGTTGCGTAAATAAATGAGAATTTATCCTGTTTCCGATATTCTAATACCGGATAGACAGAAATATTTTTTTAAAAAATCCTTCTCATTCAGAAATACTCTTTAACATGCCAATTGAATAGTTATTAGAAGCTTAATATAAATTATGGTAGTTCAGCTATACAGATTCTTAGTGATCATAAACTCTGATCTTGGATCTGTGGGTTATCTAACAAGAATTCCAGTATATTATCTTAGAAACGATTTAGTGTATATAATACAATAATACACTAATATATTAAGTTATTGCTGAATTTAAATATCAAAGAGGAGTTAAAGTAGGTAATTTAATTAGCAGTGCATTATCTGATTTCAAACCTATTGCCTCTTTTCTGAAGGAAGCTCTAGTGGCAATTCGTCTTCTTGATGTTCTTTGTGAAGCGACATCAAATCCTGGAGAACTGCAGCCTTTGCAAGCTTGTCCCAGTTTGCTTGCAGTAGCTGTCAGTAAGTGGGTTTTTTTTTAAAATGATTTCAAAACAGTGTCATTGAAAGGGAACATTGTTTTTAATTTTGCTGGAAAATAAAAGTTGTACCATTGCAACTGTAATGGTAAGTAAATATAAGCAGATACAGGTAGTCCTCAACTTACGACAGTCGTTTAGTGACCTTTCAAAGTTACAGCAGCACTGAAAAAGGTGACTTAGGACCATTTTTCACACTTACGACCATTGCAGCATCCCCATGGTCATGTGATTTACGTTTGGATCTGAATAGAGCTGGAAGGAACCTTGGAGGTCTTCTAGTCCAGCCCCTTGCTCAAGCAGGAGGCCCTATACCAGGGGTGTCCAAACTTGGCAACTTTAAGACTTGCGGACTTCAACTCCCAGAATTCCCCAGCCAGCTCCACAAGTCTTAAAGTTGCCAAGTTTGGACACCCCTGCCCTATACCATTTCAGATAAGGGATTATCCAGTCTCTTCTTTAAAAATCTCCTGCGATGGAGCACCCACTATTTCTGAAGGCAACTTCTGCTCCACTGGTTGATTGGTCTCACTGTTAGGAAGTTTCTCCTTAGTTCCAGGTCGCTTCTCTCCTTGCTTAGTTTTCATCCATCGTTCCTTGTCTTGCCTTCTGGTGCTTTGGAAAATAAGTTGACCCCCCCCCCCTTCTTTGTGGCAGCCCCTCAAATACTGGAATGCTGCTATCATGTCAACCCTAGTCCTTCTTTTCTTTAGACTACTGCAGTGATTCGCTTAACGTATGTGACAAGAGAAGTCGTAAAATTGGGCAAAACTCACTTAACACATTTCTCCCTTAGCAGTATGAATTTTGGGCTCAATCGTGGTCGTAAGGCAAAGATAATCTGTACCGAACAATAGCCAGGGGCATTATTTAAGAATACCTTTGAACATTTTTTTGAACGTGCTATGAAGAGTTGCATTTTATGTCTGCAGGAGACTTTCTTAAATGGGAGCCTGTTATTTGTTATTAGTATTTGTTAGAATACCAAAAGCGTGGGGAAGAGTCACTGTGAGTCAGCATCCTAGAATCTCTGCTTTTCAGCCTTTCACCAGGCATACCTGGCTCTTCCCACAGATGTGGGAAGACTTTGAGTGTACCTTTGAGTTCATCTTGACTACCTAGACTAGTCCTGTTCCTGACTTCCTGAGAAAGCATAAATCACAATCTTAGTCCCCCAAACCCTCTTTTATTTAAACGGCTGTGAATTATGGCCATTCACAGCCCACAATGATTCACATATAGTCTGTAAAGAGTCCGACAGATGTCTGCTCAAGTTGCCGCAGTCATTCAGGGTAATGTTGGTAAGCACCCACCTTTCTCTCCCTTGAAACGCTGCCAGAGACCTAATTGCCAATTAGTTTTGCAAGACCAAACGCGGCACAGAGTCAAACAGGACCTCTCGGAGCTTGAACAGACTAGATAAACTAATTGCTTCCTGCAAAGGTTCACGTCTCTTTGCTCCTCTTTTATGTCTTATGGGAGGGGACGATCATCTCCAAGCCTTATTCCCGAGTCGCCCTTTTTGTCTTAACTGTTCTTGCCTTCTGGCAGCTCTTGCGCATGCGCACACTGGGAACAGGCTCACACTGGTCTTCTGCCTCACTGAGGTCAGACTCCGGAAGGTCTGGAGGCAGCACCTAACTACCAGATGGCCCTGGCCCCCTCTTTGCCTCCGAGGCAGAGCCCTCGTCCAAGCCTTCCCCAGACTCCAAGACTCGCCTATGTTCCTCCCCAACCTTCTCACTGTCAGCTGCTGCCAGCTCCACAGGTTACCGGTGGACCACAAGTCCCTGCAGTTTTCTTGGCTAGATTTTGGTTGTGGTTTGGCGCTGCCTTCTTGGGCTATCAGAGAGGGGCTGGCCCAAAGGCACTCATCTGGCCCAAAGCAGAATTAGAACTCATGGCTCCCCCGTTATCATGAAACTAGTTCTGCAAATAGATACTTCACGTTGAGGAGAATCAAAATACATTTAATTTATTGAGTGTATTTTCATTTTCTATTTCTTACTTTCTATCTTGTTTTGTATTATTATGTTGTTGGGTTGTTGTTTTTTGACTTCTGAAGAAGTCGGAGAACTTTGCCTCTCCTTTTTTGACAAGGCCAGTTTTTGAGTTCAAAATATGTCATCTCCCTCCTTGACTGAGGCAAATCATTCCAGAATCCCAGATTCTTTCCCTTCTCCTCCCCCTCCCCCGCCTTGAAACAGACTATTTCAGTGTTTCTTTGAATTGTTAGGGGAACCAGATTGATTTTCTTTGATGTTACTACCTGCAAAAATTACCTTCTTTGTTTAGGCCTTTTGAAGCTTGTACATCTTGCTGGGAAGCAGACCACAAATATCTTCACCATCACTTATTCCAGAGAGCAGGAAGAAATTTCCCATCCAGCTGTGGGCTTTAAATCACATCTGATTCGTCTAATTGGAAATTTATGCTACAGGAATAAGGGTAACCAAGACAAGGTAAGCTAGAGAATAGAAACACCTTGGAGGGCCAATGACACAGTAGCTTTGGCACCTTTTTGCAAAGAAAAAAACAATATGATGTTCTTCCTCATTCCCAAAAGACTTCAAACCAGCGGTAGCTTGCACATTTAATTACCACCGGTTCACCACGTTCACATCCACCCGCTTCACACTCACGCGCCTTCCGCGCATGCACCCGCTCAAAAAGGTGCCTAAATAGGACGGCATAGAGCTGGAACGGGTGGGCGGCGGGCCCACCCGCCATTTCCACTACCAGTTTGGGTGAACCGGTGCAAACCGGCTGAAACCACCTTTACTTCAAACCATTTAATCTTCTGCTATCCAACCTGGGATTTGGAGCATTTTTTAAAACTGCTGTTTTATGGTAATAATCATCAGGGAGGTTTCACAGTATTCATTTGTGTTTATGTATCATCGAATAATGAAAGATTCTTTACATGGTATTGTAAGTTGTATGAATAAAAACCAAACGTAAAACAGAATAAAAATAGCAGAAGAACAGCCATGAAGTTCTTCTGGCATCGAAAGGGGAATAGTGTCCTGGTCTCTGATATATATTTTTTTACTTAATCCCTTGTATTTTTCATAGTTTCTCATCCCCACCTTTCAGGATGGGTCCTCCTTAACTTTCTGAGATCAGCCAAAGTTGGCTTTGACGCTGCTAGCTACTGAAAGTGGTCCTCATTCACCCCAAAGGAACATCTTCAAGACTCAGTAAGGCGTGGGAAATATATATTTTTCTGAATGGGCCTTTTGCAACAGACCCCAAAGGTCGGTTCCTACCGGTTCAGATTGTTTCAGGCCATTAGATAGTAACTCGGATGGCCACGCCCCTGAAGCGGTTCTATTTGCCGCCATATTGTTTTTTTGCTTCTGCGCATGCGCAAAAACAATATTTTTACTACTGCGCATGCACATGTAGCGCATCCCTGAGTGAAGTGGCAGTAACAGAAGCCGGAACCCACCCCCGGAGAGACCCCTCCCGTTTGATGAGGGAGTCAGCCATATCCTCTGGTGGACGGAATGGGAGAACTTACAAACAATGGCTTCCACCAGGGCTCTGTGACTATTTGCCGTGGCCAACTCACCACGGCCAACTCGCCATGGGACAACTCGCTGCAGGACAATTTAACAATTCTATCTAATTATTTGAAATAATTTTTTTTTCAATTTTTGCCATTCCCATTTCATTCTGTCCCTCCTTTTGCATCTTTTCGTTAATATCTTTGATATGAGTGTGACTTTTGTTTTGCAGTGAATTGTCTTGTGACAGGTTGGCCATGGAAAGTTGTCCCTCAGCAAGTTGGCCATAGCGAGTTGGCCATGGCGAATTGTCATAGACCCCCGGTGAAAGCCATTGTGTTAAGGTCATTGACTTAGCACTAGCCCAGAACCTATATGACCCCTTGATTCCCTGGGAGAGGGACCATTAATATTTTAAGGTTATAATGGGATGAAAAGCCATTATCAGTATATTGTCCATAGGATAATGAGATGTACTTCTTGATGAACGGCAGCTCGGTGGCTTCACGCTGATCGGGAATTTCCTCATAATACAGATACTGGTTGCAGGAGAAGAAGGACTTTCAGTTATTAACCTTATTAATTCATGTTCCTTCCTAGTCCCATTTTAAATACTTTGGGGATTACACCCAAAGAAGCCTTTAATGTCCCATTTAGTTTGGCTCCTACATGCCAGCTAACTCCTAGAGGTTAGCATGACCTCGCCTTCTGAATGTCGAAAACCATTAGTCACTGTTACGTTTGTTCTTTTACTTTTCAAAGACAGGCTGCTAAGTAGGCAGTTTTTGGGTAAAGCCTAATCGGGCATGAAGAGTCGCAACTTTGGCTTCGATATTGTCCCTGGGTCTGAAAAACCCACAAAGAAGAAATTGGACATCTCTGATTATTCAGAATTCCTTTCTGGAGATCCTAGTTGGTGTAAACAGAGGGCAGGGCCAATGTATAACACTTTTTCACCAACAGTGTCATTACCATCGTCCAGTTTGGACTGCAAATTTAAGAGTGGAAGCAAATACTTGTAGTCGTCTTAGGACCAAGCGGGGGAGTGTGTCTGATTTTGTGATCCTAGAGCAGTGATGTCGAGTGCCCAAACTGGAATACGTGTGCAAGTGTGTCCCCCTGTGCGTGTCAGAGCGCCGGAAATCTGAAGACCAGCTGGACAGTTTGGGCATACCTGTTGTTTGGATGTTTTCTGGCTGTTATTTGGGCCATTTCCAGGGTCAGAAAACGGTCCAAGAATGGCCTGAAAAAGGGCCTGGAGTACTGCCCGGAAATGGCCCCCCAAATGGTCTGTTTTTTTTTGCCGTTCTTTGTTATATATTCTGGACGGTATTCAATGTGAGAGTCGGAGGCTTTTAACGGAGCGGTTTATTCACCACTGCTTCAGAACGAATACAACAAACTCTGGGTTGACAGTTTATTTTAAACCCACAGCTGTCAACCCGTTAACCAATAGGAACTCAGCTTAACATTAACCAATAGAAACACAGCTAAACCCATGCTTAACCAATGTATGTCCAAAGCTGTACTGATTGACAGCTGGGACATAACACTTTGGGCCATTTTCCGGCACTCTGGCACCCGCGAAGACCAGCCGGCCAACGCGCATCTCCTTGCTGGAAATCAGAAGACCAGCTGGCGACGGCACACGTGCCCACAGAGAGGGCTGTGGCTGCCATCTCTGGCATGTGTGCCATAGGTTCGCCATCAGGGTCCTAGAGTACCTTATTTGCATTTTTTGGGTTGCTGCCCAGAGTTTCCTAGGTAGATGGGCAGCCATATAAAGTGAGTTGGATGCAGGGATGGATGGAGGGATGGACAGATGGATTGATGGGACTAGATTTACACATCTCACCGTGTCTTGGCGTGCTTAAGCATGGTTTCTAAATTTAAGTCAAAGAATCCTGGTTCTCACAGGGCACAGATCATTGTTTATGAATCACGGTGGCTAAATTCCCCTAGTTATAAGTCAAAAACAGTTGAATCATCCTACAGCTTGGGACCATGTATGAACCTGGTGGGCCCTACCCCAGGGGTGTCCAAACTTGGGAACTTTAAGACTTGTGGACTTCAACTCCCAGAATTCCCCAGCCAGCATGGCTGGCTGGGGAATTCTGGGAGTTGAAGTCCACAAGTCTTAAAATTCCCAAGTTTGGACACCCCTGCCCTACCCTATCCTTTGCCGGAAGTCAAACGTTAGAAAAGAAAAATATTTAAGTAGATCAGAATTATATTTTGAATTGTTTGGTAGTTATCCCAAATGGAAACAAAAAAAACCTTTAAAAAAAGCCCAATGGAGTTTAATGATATGCTAAATAATTGCTAATAAACTTATTTTCTGTCTAAACAGAATGCTCTTATCCCCTATGGATTTTTTTTTTTTTTGGCTTTTATTTTGCTGTGTTTGCTTGTTGCTAAGCGCTCAGCTATCTGGAGGACGCAAGTATATCTTTAAGCCTTGCTTGATTTAATTGTGACTGCAGAAAGCACTATGAAATCTTATGATAGGTTGCTTCATGTATTATCTTGTTGAGAGACGCCCGAGGCAGAATTCATCTCTGCCAGATACATACTTTGGTTCTTATAGATCTTTTACACAGTAACTGTATGCTTTTTCTTGGACACTTGATTTAGAATGGCAAATTGTAGCCTTCCACAAAATTTATTAGTCTTAGCAATCCAGCCTAAAAGATCTATTGAATTAAGAAATAATTCAACTAAGATTCATGAAATTGAATTTAGTATCTAGAACAGTGTTGGCGAACCGGAATACTGCATTCAGTTCTGGTCGCCACGATGTAGAAAAGATGTGGAGACTCTAGGAAGAGTGCAGAGAAGAGCAACAAAGATGATTAGGGGACTGGAGACTAAAACATATGAAGAACAGTTGCAGGAACTGGGTATGTTTAGCTTAAGAGAAAGAAGGACTAGGGGAGACATGATAGCAGTGTTCCAATATCTCAGAGGTTGCCACAAAGAAGAGGGAATCAAACTATTCTCCAAGGCACCTGAGGGTAGAACAAGAAGCAATGGGTGGAAACTAATCAAGGAGAGAAGCAACTTAGAACTGAGGGGAAATTTCCTGACAGTTAGAACAATTAATCAGTGGAACAGAAGTTGCCTCCAGAAGTTGTTAATGCCCCAACACTTGAAGTCTTTAAGAAGATGTTGGATAGCCATTTGTCTGAAACGGTATAGGGTTTCCTGCCTAGGCAGGGGGTTGGACTAGAAGACCTCCAAGGTCCCTTCCAACTCTACTATTGTATTGTATTGTATTACTAGGTGGCCTGCGCACTTGCGCGTGCCGGAAACCGGAAGATCATCTTTGTAGCGCTTGCATGCGCACCGGCCACCTGATCTTCTGGTTTTGAGCACTCCCACGCATGTGAAGATCAGCTAGCCAGCACTCTGGATCCCGGAAGAGCAACAAGTGATGTCTCATGTGCCTGGAGATATGGTTTTCCATAGGTTCGGCATCACGGATCTAGAATCTCTAAAGATTAATTAGTAGTAGTATCTAGAAAATAGCAGGCTGAGGAGAAACTGAGGCAGCTTCTCTCTTTCCCATGTGGAATAACCATGGCAATTTGATACCTACTGTAGAGCATGACTTCTTAAAATGTGTATCAATAGGTTTGTCATTGCTAGACACCAATGTAAAATGTGCTTTGGTCATTTTTCATAAATTGGATTAATTTTCCAATAAGTTTGTTATTTGTTGGGGGGGGGGAAATAATTCATTTTTAAACTTTCATTAGACATTTTAAGAACAAAGATGAAAAATAACGTAAACTAATACATGGTAAGAAAGAAAAATTAAAAAACAGAGCTAGCAGTACAGTTCAAGAAAGAAAAACGAAAGAAATGAAGCAAAAAAGATACAAAGAAGTGATGTCCGTTCTTCTTTATTGCAATTGTAAGAACAATTATATATTTACCTCTTTCTCTAAATTTTCATCGTGACCCTCCTCTTTCCATATTCGATCGTATCTAATTGCAAAAACCATAAATTATAAGTTCATTTTTTTCCTGATGGAAGTCCACAAGAGGTTTCCAGTTACCAGAAAACGTAGGTGTCGTATTTTATCTGATCAAACAAGTCAAATTGGTCATCTCACCAAATTCTTCACCAACCATTCGTGCCTTGGAGGTATTGTGAAATCTTTCCATCTTTGTACATACAATAATCTTGCTGCCATTAGATTTGTCCATCAGTCCTAAGTGGAAGATTTCTTGTCCCAAGATTTCTTGGAAAAAATATTGAAGATGTAGCCCATCAGTTCTTCATGGTGGAGCATTGGAGATGTTGGTATGAATGTTTACTCTTCAGTTGTCAAAAGTGGTATTTTGAGGAGTTGGTTGGGTTTAGATGCTAGATGGCTTTCCGTGAATTGTTTATGGAAACTGAAATTATAATTGGAATAGGATGTAGGGTGTGTCACTCTGGGAAATTGCCACTACTTGGGAGGTTGTGGTACCCAACTCTGAACCCTGGGAATTGCAATCTCAGCATGAGATGGAGTTCTTCTTAGACATAAGTCATCAGTACTGACCATTTGATCTACTATTATGGGTACCCTTCTGGAGATTATTTTAACTTTCCTCATCTTTACATAGTTTAAATAAATTACAGCACATTATTTTAATGTATTTTGAAGACAGAAATCCAGTTCTCCTCAGAAGACTGAATAAAAGTTCAAAGTATATGAGAGGTTAATTCTTTAAAGTTGTCCGGACAATATCATTGTCTATCCAAAACAGCTATCTGGGTGAAGTCCCATTCATTCATTATCAGTAGCCAATTCCCTTGAAATTCAAGTAGCATCTTCAAAGACATGATTTCCCACCTACCCCCGTCCCAGAAGAAAATGATCCTGTGTTGATTTCTTCTTCTCTCCATTCGTGATTTTAACTGTTTTTGGATCCCCCAAATCAGTTAGTCGGATGGCAAAAGTCCTAATGATATTAAAGCAATTACAGTCATGTTTAGATGGGCCCTGGGCCAAGCTGATGTCATAACTAGAAGCTGGTCTTAAAATCAGACACATCATGATTTATGATTGAAATTTACTGGTTCCTTTGGGAAAATCAGTCATTCTCCACCAATTCAACTTTACAGAATTGATTTGACAATAAGCTTGGGGAAAGAGTAACAAAGATGATTAGGGGACTGGAGGCTTAAACATATGAAGAACTGGGTATGTCTAGTTTAATGAAAAGAAGACCTAGGGGGAGACATGATAGCAGTCTTCCAATATCTCAGGGGTTTCCACAAAGAAGAGGGAGTCAAACTATTCTCCAAAGCATCTGAGGGCAGGAGAAGAAGCAATGGGTGGAAACTAATCAAGGAGAGAAGCAACTTAGAACTAAGGAGAAATTTCCTGACAGTTAGAACAATTAATTAGTGGAACAACGTGCCTCCAGAAGTTGTGAATGTTCCAACACTGGACGTTTTTAAGAAGATGTTGAATATCCATTTGTCTGAAGTGGTGTGGGGTTTCCTGCCTAAGCAGGAGGTTGGACTAGAAGACCTCCAAGATCCCTTCCAACTCTTGTTATTCTATTTCTAAAATGTAGAATTAAAAATGAAGGTGAATATTGCAAGGAAGAAGCCAATCTGGTAAGGAACCTGGGAATTTGAACTGAGTAGTGGAAGGCTTCTTATCTCATTAAACCCTTCGCAAACAAATTAAAACGAAGCATGGATTATATAAGGTAGGAGAAAACCCGATTTTTGCCCAGAGTTCCCTTTGATTTAGCAGTCTTGCAAATTTAATACGTGATGATGTTCTATTTAGGGAGATCGTTTAGGTGGGTGATGCGGTCTTTAGAAATCAATAGGGTAATGATAGGGTGCTTTGAATCTGTAGGCCTTGTGTGGAAAGCAGGGGCTTAATGGGAAGGCTTAATGCTGTAGGTCACATCTTTGCTCTCCCAGCAGACGTCAGGGGGAAGGAGCCTCCTTCCATAAATTTTCAGCAGATTTGCAGGATGTGGTGGTTTCTGATAATAGACTTTTTGCCACAACCACAGTTCCATCTTTTGCAAGCCAAAATGCCTATAGCACTGGCACTGAGATCTGCGTTAGAGAATGTATGAGCCTTCTTCCTCTCAATTTACCAGAAAAACCAGATGGAAATTTGCACCTTGCTTTGAGAGAGACCGATTGCCAACTTAAAAAAAAAAAATTAACTCCAGCTGCCTTCCTCCCTCTTAAGTAGGTGGGGTTATTTTTTTGGGGGGGGGGTATTCAGGCTTGTCCACATGACAAGCAAAGACAGCCTGGGCTAATTTTATCAGTAGCTGACTTGCATTGCAATATTCCAAAGAAGTTTCTGTTGAGATACTTGGTGGCAATTTTTAAAAACCCGAGTAAGGATATAGTCCTCAACCTCCTGGATTTCTCAATAATCTAAATGCCAGAGATAAGACCTTAATTCTGTATCTTTCAGGTAGACAAGGGAAATTGGGGATGGTGCAGGTTCGTGAGATGTTCTCCTATCCTTTTCCTTTTCTCAGAATCGCCTTCTCCCCTGAACAGACCATTCTTACATGGGGAGAGTTTCTGAATGCTAGGATTTGCGCAGTCTGGCCCAACTACATGATGGTGCTCAAGCGTGTTCCAGTTTTGAACATTGTAGGACAGGGGTGTCCAAACTTGGGAACTTTAAGGCTTGTGGACTTCAACTCCCAGAATTCCCCAGCCAGCATGGCTGGCTGGGGAATTCTGGGAATTGAAGTCCACAAGTCTTAAAGTTCCCAAGTTTGGACACCCCTGTTGTAGGAGCTCCCTTCTTTTGATGGAAGCAACGATTAGGGAGGTGTCTGAAGGTGGATGTAGAGGGTAGTACTTAGATGGTCAACAAGCAAGTGGGCTTTGGTAAGGGGGAAATTTTGGAATGATGTACTCTTTCAGCTGTGCCTTTGTTGTTGTTAGTTGCGAAGTCGTGTCCGACCCATCGTGACCCCATGGACAACATTCCTCCAGGCCTTCCTGTCCTCTACCATTCTCTGGAGTCCATTTAAGCTCTATTGCTTCAGTGACTCCATCCAGCCACCTCCTTCTCTGCCGTTCCATTCTTCTGTTGCCCCCTTCTTCTTTTGCCCTCCATCTTTCCCAGCATGAGGCTCTTCTCCAGTGAGTCCTTCTTTCTCCTTAGATGGCCAAAGTCTTTGAGTTTCCTCTTCAGGGTCTGGCCTTCTAAAGATCAGTCAGGACTGATCTCCTCTAGGACTGACCGGTTTGATTGCCTTACAGTCCAAGGGACTCGCAGGAGTCTTCTCCAGCATCATAGTTCAAAGGCCTCAATTCTTTGGCGCTCGGCCTTTCTTATGGTCCAATTTTCACAGCCATACATTGCAACTGGGAAAACCATAGCCTTGACTGTATGCCCTTTTGTTGGCAGGGTGATGTCTCTGCTTTTTAGTATGCTGCCTAGATTTGCCATAGCTTCCCTCCCTGGGAGCAAGCGTCTTTTAATTGCTTGGCTGCAGTCCCCAGTCCCCTGTGGTGATCTTGGAACCCAGGAAAATAAAATCTGTCACTACCTCCATTTCTTCCCCATCTATTTGCCAGGAATCGAGAGGGCCAGATGCCATGATCTTCGTTTTCTTAACGTTGAGTTTCAATTCAACTTGAGTTAAAGGTGTGTCTTTAACTCTCCTTATTTCTTTGAGGCTCTATCAAAAATTATACTACCAAAGTTGAGGGAGAGTTTCTGCTACTTTGTTTAATATGCAAAGGCAGCAAAACTTGCTACTAAAACATGATTTAGAAATTTTGCAAGGATTGGGGGAGGGGAGGGCATGTATATGCATTAGATAAACGCACAGATGTGAATATGCAGAGATCTATGTAGGAGGTGACCAGGTTGAGCCCGAGGGAAGGGTCAAATGGGTCATCTGTCTTGAGTCCTTTCATCTCTAAGTCCAGCCCACCTTGAATTCCATTGGCTCTTTATCTATGGCCAATTTGCCCGTTTGTACGGTTAGTACAGCTAGTCCTCAACTTGCAACAGTTCATTTGGTAACCGTTCAAAGTTACGCCAGCACTGGAAAAAGTGATTTATTGTAGGGGTTAAACAAAGGTTGCGTGCAGGCATGAGCAGCAGACTGCCACGTGCCTTAGTAACCGATGACCTCAACTGTCTATGAGCTCACCTAATGAGTAGAACCAGGCAGTGCCAGGAACTATTGTGTGATGTGAGATTCTACCCTGGCTGGGAGGGTCTTAGAGATTGACAAGGAGAATAAGCCAATAACGATCTGTTGCTACCTATGCTCTTGCTTTGCTTGTTGAAACTGTATAAAAGCCAAATAAACTCTGCAGAGGCAGACAGACATTTTGGACACCTGCTATGATGGATTTCTGAGTCCTCCAATTTATGGCCTTTTTCACACTTCTGACCGTTGTAGCATCTCCATGGTCACGCGATCAAATGTCAGATGCTTGGCAACTGACTCGTATTTATGACCCTTGCAGCGTCCCGGGGTCATGTGATCCCCTCTTGTGACCTTCTGGCAAGCAAAGTCAACGGGGAAGCCGGCTTAACAATCACGTTACTAACCTTAAGTAGTGCAAGTGATTCACTGAACAACTGTGGCAAGAAGGGTCGTAAAATGGGGCAAAACTCACTTAACAAATCTCTCACTTCGGAATATAAATTTCGGGCTCAGTTGTGGTTGTAACTCGAGGGCTACCTGTAGTTCAGATTCTTAGAGAGAGCATTAATTAAAAACTATTTTCATTTGAACTGCCTGGACTCCTGATTTCCCGCGCTTAATAGTCTAGGTGCAGGTGCCATGCACCCCTGGCGCCTAGTTCTTGAAAAAATTGCTCACCTCTGCTATAGGTACAGCTTTTTTCCCCTAAAAGATCTGTGGGCTTCTATGGAGATTCTCAAGTCATCCAGGTCATGGTTGTCCCAAAGCTTCTCCCAAAAAGCACCCAAAAAGTTGGTGGGGAGTCATCATTTTGCTTAAATTACAGTTTCAATTCATGTCATGATGGATTAGAATATAAATTTCAATATATTTACCTAGAATTCTGAGAAGTCTAATATTGTATGATAAAAGCCCAAAGAGGAGCAGATTTAATCCCTCCCTGAGTAATTAGAAGCTTCAATAGATTGGGTACCATTCTATGGCTATGCCAAGAGAAGTGAATTTCCGTGGTTCACAACCATCTCAAAGGTGCTTTTTCAAGAGATAATTGGATTGTCTGGATCTTTTTTTTTTTTTTTAGGACGTTTCACTTCTCATCCAAAGAAGCTTCTTCAGCTCTGACAGGATGGCGGGGAATGGAAGGATGTGTTTGCAAGGTGTATAAATCCTTCCATTCCCCACCATCCAGTCCAAGCTGAAGAAGCTTCTTTGGATGAGAAGTGAAACGTCTTCAAAGAAAAAACAGAATGTCCAGTTGCCTCTTGAAAAAGCACCTGTGGGCTTCACAACATTTGGCTCCTGTGGACACTTTTAACTGTCCAGCAGGGGTGACCAGAGGGCATAACATCCTCACAACCTGTCTCAACTCTACTGACTTGCTCCCTTAACCTTGTTCTTGACCAATTCCAGTCTCTCCTTAAAAGCGTTTCCACCTCTATAAATGAAACTTAACTTCGCCATCCCATAATACGTGTGTGTGTGTGTTTGTGTGTGTGTGTAGAAAAGTTCTGAAGCCAAGAACTAGTTTCTGCCATTAGACTCCCAATGAATTTATGTAGAGATGACACTGGAACGGTGAGTCCAGCGCTTAATCAATATTACCGTGATAATACAAATCAGAAAATATTATATGGGAGGGAAGAGACAGATAAAAGAGTTGATTTGGTTTCCTGAACGCCATCACTCTGCTAAACAAATAATTCCCTCACCACTGTCAAACCATTCACTAAAACTGTCTTATTATTACTATTAGTCTTCTCATCCTTCCTATCGCCCATCTCCTCCCACTTATGACTGCATGACTGTAACTTTGTTGCTTGTATCCTTATGATTTATATTGATATCGATTGTTTCCTGATTGCTCATTTGTACCCTATGACGATCATTAAGTGTTGTAACTTACGATTCTTGACGAATGTATCTTTTCTTTTTATGTACACTGAGAGCATCTGCACCAAAGACAAATTCCTTGTGTGTCCAATCACACTTGGCCAATAAAGAATTCTATTTCTATTCTGTTGGTTACTCAGCTATAACTCGGCAGCGAAGAACATGGAGTAGCCAATGGTTTTCCTTTTTGAATTAAAGCCGATATTACTTGCCGAGCTGAATACTCCAGTTGGGAAGTATATCCAATATTAGCAGTACTCACTTTTCCATTGTTGCTGAAGTTGCTGCCAAAAAGTGACTGATTTCTCGTGTATGCCTTCTGGAATGAAAACTGTCAGAATCAGTAATTATGTTGTCACAGCAAGAGCTTTTACGCTGAGCGTTAGCATGTCTGGACATACCCGATCGTTTAAAACCAATATGTGACTATTCTTTACTTTTTGTGGGGAGGAGAAGGAAGAAAGTGACTTTAGCTCTTGACTCGTGATGCAATTGTACTCAGTTGCAAATTAAGTTTTAGTTGCAGCAAAAGATCATTTTGGTTCCAGGAACCTTTCTAAGCCGGAACTCAATTCATTTTACACAACAAAGAATAATTGACATCTTACGATTAATGCAAAATCCGTTATATCGAATGGGTGATGTATTTCCATTCTTATCGTTAGTAATACAATTAAAAAAATAAGTTCCGAAAGAAGTTGCCGTGAGATTGCTATTCAAGAAATGCACTTTTGGAAAGGCTGCATCCGTGCCTCGAGGGAAGTCTGTGCTGTGATGTTGCAAAATGGAATTAATTAATCTGAAAGGCAACGAGGAAGGCATTGAAATGTATTCAAATATATTTCCTCCGAGGATGCTCAGCCAAATGCGCTATTGAATCTATAACGTAATGTTTCCTCAATCTTGGCAAATTTAAGGTGTGTGGATTTCTTCATCTCCCAGAATTCTGGCAGGGAATGACCAGTTTAGGACAAGACACTAAGGACAATGACCCTAAGTCCAAATCCCATCTCCACTGTTCCAAATCAAAAACCAGATCTCCTATGTGACCCTCTCGCAGTGAGTAGGGCCTTCAGTAACCTGGACCAGGGCCATTCTGGACTTGAACATCACGGAAAGCAGGAGTATAGGCCTGGGGAATTCTACTGGCAAGCCAGCCACAGAGTCAGCAGCTCAGGCAGGGAAGCTGCTAGGAACCAGGAGTCGAGTGGAAATGGGGAAGAGGAAGAATGGAATGGGGAAGAGGAAGAATAGGATGGGACAGAATGGAATGGAATGGAAATGTATGGAGTGGAACGGAATGGGAAAGAGGAAGAATCGGATGGGATGGGATAGAATGGAATGGAATAGAGAAGAGGAAGGATGCAGGGGTGAGCTACTATGGGTTTGTCAGGGTCAGGAGAACCCGTAGCTAACGTTATGGCCGGTTCAGAGATCCGGCCATAAATCCCACCCGGCCCCTCCTACCCGGCCCCTCCCAGGAGTCTCCACGCGGCCCATTTTGGATGCGAAGTAAGTGCAGGGCTCGCCCTGAGGTTCGGGGCAGGGGAAATACAGGCCTTCTGGATGGCTGGAAATGGGCCCATTCCCGGGCTCCGGAGGGCCTCCGGAGCCTGGGGGAAGCGGTTTTCGCCCTCCCAAAGGCTCAAGGAAAGCCTCCAGAGCCTGGGGAAAGCAAAAATGCCCCCCCCCCCTCCTGCCTTGGTATGGGAGGCCCATTCCTGGAAGGATGGAATGAAATGAAATGGAGAAGAGGAAGAATGGGATGGGATGAGATGGGATAGAATGGAAATGAATGGAATGGGGAAGAGGAAGAATAGGATGGGATGGAATAGAATGAAATGGAATGGAGAAGAGGATGGGATGGGATGGGATAGAATGGAAACTTGCCTAGACGATATTACATTTTAGAGAAATGTTTTGCAGAGCGTTTGCTTAAAGAAACTCCAGCCTGATTCCACCTTTCATCTAGAGAAATTCTGTTGAGGGGGGCTGCCCCATTGGGTGGTTGATGGTGTTGGGGCAAGACATCAGTCCATCTTGGTAATAGCCATTCTGAAGTACTCCTGTACTTGGCTTCTTTTCTTTAGCAATAGCACTTAGACTTATATCCCGCTTCATAGTTATTTACATCCCGCTCTAAGCAGTTTACTGAATCAGCATATTGCCCCCAAAATCTTGGTCCTCATTTTACCAACCTTGGAACGATGGAAGGCTGAGTCAGCCTCGAGCCGGTCAGGATCAAACTGCTGGCAGTTGGCAGAATTTAGCCTGCAATACTGCATTCTAGCCACTGCTCCATCGGGACTCTTAGGAAGACTCTTAAGATTGCTTTATTGTGACAGGTCTGTGATCCACGATATGGTTGTTGGACATCGCTGCTTATTTTATGATTGCATCCATGGTTATGTTATAATAATCATATAATAATTTTTCTTTTGTAGTTTTGACTGTTGCACATTGCCCAGAGTCTTAATGAATAGGAACATATAAATACTGTAAATCAATTAAAATGGTATTAAATACGCCTTTTCTTCTTCTTCACCTAGGTGTACGAGTTAAATGGCATCCCATTGATCCTGGATAACTGCAGTATTGATGACAATAATCCTTGTATCCTTTTTATCAGCATCATAATTTTAAAGTAAATATTATGTATTCCTTAGTGGGGCTCAGATTTGTATATCAGTTCTTTGGGGATACAGAATAGTTCTTTTGCCTTGAAAAGTGTTGTAAAACCCCTTTCTCAAGAAAGATCAATGAAAAGGAGGAAGAGAGGAGGAAGATATATATGTTACTGCCTTATTTGTAAAAGTAATAAAAGTGGGACAGAAACAAATACAATATTTTGATCTACTCTTTTAATAATTGACAGTAACTCCATTTGCGAATGGCATTAAAGCTGTTTTTTAATGTGATGAGTTGCACTATTATTTCTTTCACAATTTTCCTCCATCTTTATTATTATTTTTTTACCAACAAGAAAGTAACAATACATTTTTAATACAAGGTATTAATTTTTCGCTTTGCTTTTTATTCTGGGTTATAATTTCTTTACAGTTAAAAGAAGATGCTGTAAAATAGCAAGAGGTAAGATTTCCACCCAATCTCTTCCAGAAAAGTTAAACATAAATTGTAGTTCCTTTCTCCCTCCCTATATTCTACTTGACCGAGTTTTGAATCTCTTATGCTAAGATGGCCTTATCTCTTTTGATGGGTAACAATCAAAGAGAGAAACTATATCTTTTTGGACAGCTTTTAAAGAAAAGAGTTCAGTTGTAGCTCATTATATTTTGTTCTCTAACTTTCTGAATATCCCAGACTCATCGTTGTCACATGAAATTAGGATTAGTAATCTTAACCTAACCAAATTTGGTCATTGTAGTTCATCTTGAATTTTTTGCATCAGCTAACATCTGATCAGTCATCTGAACCAAACAAATAGGTTAGCCCACATACTTTATTACATTTGACTAGTGAAATATATATTTAATATAAACATCTGGTGTTCTTTGGTTTTTTTTTAAAAAAAGAAAGATTTTTGTTAATCAAAGTAAGAGGGTTTGAATGGAAAGCTCCATAGGAACATATGTGTTTTCTAAAGTGTTTGCGATAAATGTGCAAAGTCTCCAGAAGAGACAAGGTAAAGATAAATCCCGATAGGAGATGAGCATGTGGTCCTTTAGATCTTAGGTGATCTAATTCCTGAGAATCTATGCTTCTGGATCCTGATTTCACACCTCTTGGGCTGAAGGAACCTTAGCATGCCCTCAAAAAAACCAGAGTACTAGAGGTAGGGGGTCCTTAGTGATTACCACCAAGAAAGACTTACCTCTAAGCTTCGTGTCTTCTTATTAGATGAGAACCAACTAGGGCCTCCTTGAACCAGTTTTATTTTGATGTTGGTTTGAAAGCATTTTGTGTTACAAAAAAAAATAACAAACATTCTAATATAAGATATTTCATTTTAATTTTGCTTTTATCCCCAAAAATGGAAAAATGAAGTTTGTATTGTTGGAAGAAATGTCCTTCTGGGTTCAGTTCCAAGTTGGGAAAAAGACCCTGGATTCATGGAATTTGCTTGGAAAGAAGGTTTATTGATGATGGAGATGGCCACGTGGTTTGAGGGAAGGGAAGAGATGCTGAGAGTGCCCTAGTTTTATGCCCTCTCTGGGCTTTTGAATTTGAACTTGCATTCTGATTCGTTGTCAGACTCCCAGCTCTGCAGGCTGTCCTAAGTCCCAGGCTTGGTTGAGCCTTTGCTGGGTGATGATGTAATGAAAGGGCTTTGGGATTCCTATTATGGCTCTGCCTGAAGGAGGTAGATCTTTGTTATGTAGAATAGACTGGCTCTGGCCTTAATGGCCCATTGACAAAGGTGGGGGGAAGGCTGTTTCTGCCTCCCTTTTAAGGGAAACAGTCTGCCCTTTTAATATTCCCTAAAATATTTCATTTCCCAAGGAGAGGGGTGGGTGCTAACTTCTTACAGTATGTGGCAAGATACACTGAATTAGCGCTGGAATAAGGTCCATTTAGCCTCATGCATGGTTGTCCGTTAGAAGCCCCTTCGATGTAATTGTGCCGTGAAGTCATTTGTGTGGTAATTTTGTGGCGCCCATGACATCACTCCTCCTTTGAACAGCCGTGGCCTCTATTCTGTTCCCTTACTGGCCAACAAGGTCCCATCTTCCACTGAGCCATTTATCGCCCCCCCCCCCCCAAACATGATCTGGGGGATTTAGAGCTTATTCTTTTAACAACTGTTTTATATTCCCTTGACAGTAAAATTGGGAGGAATGGCGTCTTAAGATATGAAGGAAGGGAGCGATAGCTAGCAGGCAGCCATGAATAACCTCAATGAATTTGTCTAATCCCCTTTTAAAGCTCTCTCAGTTGGTGGTCATCCCTCCATTGTTTGATGATGTGTTAATTATGGACTTTTCTCTCTGCTCAGCCATTCGGCTTCTCTTGAGTTAGAGAAAAGGACAGAATTTGCCTCCCTGATCTTCCAGATCTGCCTGCAGGGTTTTTAACATCCGTTTCAAGGCAAGAGGGGTTAGTGAGGCAGGGTTAACCTTGATTTGTCTGCATAAGACCCCCGTTGGCTCGTTTTTTTTTCTTGACTAAAGCTTTTGAGTCAATGACCTCTCCGCTTAATTTTTGAAAACTTAACATAACTCATATTATTATATTATCATATGTTATACATTCACACACATAGTGTTATGTCAAAGCACTTGGTATGCCCACATATGGGAGGGAGCATACTGCTTCCCGTTTGCCCTTCTGCTCCACCCTAGGAACTTTCCAGGCAGAAAATCATTTTTGTGTTGCATTTGTGTTGATAAATAAAGGAAGCAGTATGTTCCCTCCTGTATTTGGGCATACCAGGTGCTTTGACATAACACTATATGTGTGTGTGCATGTGTGTATGTATAAGGTCAAACGCAACCCTGATGCGGCCTTCAATGAAATCAGATTTGACACCCCTGCACTAGACAGTAGCTGTTCCTCTTCTCCAGTCCCCCCCCCCCCCAACTCATAAGACCTTTATCCTATTCCAAACAGCAATTTTTAAGAATCGGTAACTTAAACTGACGCGTATGCATTAAAAAGTTGAGATAGACATTTTTACATAAACAGTTTCTGTCCAATTTATGGGCCTTGTAACAAAACCTTTCCTTACAATCCGATAATTTCCTTCCTCGGTTCCTCCTCCTGAAAAAGAAAATCTGTTCTGCATTAGCTGGGAAAAAGAGGATCCCCTTACCGTAGAGTAGTCACCCGCCATCTCTGGAACTACTTCGGAATAAGTGGATTCAGGATTTCAGCCAGGATGATCTTCCATAACTGCCTTCAGTTTTTGCACACATGGTTTTGGGTTAGCTGGTAGCAGACAATTCGGATGATAGACAGTTTAATGTCTGGTTGATTGAAAGGAAGTGGCTTTTGACCTGCAGTAAAAGCTTCTGTGTTGTGTTAACATCAATTGGCCAACTGTCCCGCAACTGAAATATTGGGAATACTTAAAAGAGGAGAAATGGGGCTGTCTTCTTTGGCTACCTAGAAGGAACCAAAATTGATAGCACTTGCACAAGGAAAACCTGTGGTTTCCCTTCTGCATTGGTTATCGGAGATCAGCACACCGACGGTTTCCCCTTGGAGAGAATGCTGAAAATCTATTTTAAAAGATAATTTTACAGATCTCCATTTGAAGAGCGTTTCCCGTCATTTTATTCCATCTGCCAATCATCTTGGAGGTGGAAGCGAAACACTTTTGACCTCATGGCAGTGATTAGTATAATTGTGGTTTATGAAACCTCAGGTTAAATCTAAGAGAAATCAAGTAGCTGCGGTGTACAACAATGGCAGGTTATTTTGTGTTGTGCCAGGAAAGACTTTCCTGGGGAAAGCAACCCGTTTTTCATAGATCGTTAGAGTACAGCTATGTGTGGGGAAATCTGCTGTGGCCCGCTAATGGCCAGCAGAGCTGGCAGCAGATTCGGACAGTGAGGAGGTTGGGGAGGGACATGGGCCAGTCCTGGAGTCTGGGGAAGGCTCTGATGAGGGCTCTGTGTCAGAGGCAGAAAGGGGGCTAGAACCATATGCCAGTTATCAGCTGCCTTCAGAGTCAGACATCAGTGAGGCAGACGAACAGCTGGAACCTGTTCCCAGTGTGTGCATGCGTAGAGTTGCCAGATGAAGGGAACAGCTAAAGAACAGGGGTCAACTTGGGAGTAAGGCCACAGGTGGACGATGAATGGCCCCTCCAAGAGGAAATAAAAGAGGAGCGAAGGGGGAGTGGAGTTTGCAGGAGACAATTAGTTTGCTTAATTGGTTCGGGACTCTCTGAGACTCCTTGCCAAGATATCAGCCTGGCAGCTCTCCAAGCCAGATAAGGTCCATGACTGTAAATCCTCCCTTGAAAGACTTTGCTGGGTGTGAATGAGCAGAATTCACAGTTAATTAATAAAAGGGTTTTTGTTGTCGGAATAGGGAGTTTGCTTCATACTCTTGGGAAGCCTCGGTCAGAACAAAATCCACCTGGGCCAATGAAAAGGAAAACACAGATGTGTTATATTTTAAAGGTGTGAATGCCTTTTGCGGCCTTTCTATTTAGAACAGTGGAATAATTTCAAAACAACAATCAGGTGCTGATATTGGAAATCAAACACCATCGTAGCAAAAGACAACACAGTATGTTACACATTTCTGGGATCCAAATATTCAAAATGGATTTGAATAAAAAAAGGCAAATAACAGCAAAATTAAAATGTCATCAATAAGAAATCTGAAGCAAGTTGAATACGTGGAAATTGTTGCAATACTTAACTTTGGAGCCCAAACCTGCCTGGCAGAATTTGCCTGTCGCAAAATACACCGATGGAGCCTCGGGAGTAGTTCACAAATTCTCCTGATCTGGTCTCAAAAGGATAACAAGAATGGAGAACAGCCAAATGTTTGCATTTAGTTGAACGCTAGAATGGGTTAAACCGGTCTCAATTGGAAGAATGTTTCAGTTGCTGAGTCATTTGTCTTTTTACCAGTTAATTAATAAAATGAATAAAAAATTAAAATACAATCTTAGTTTAATCATAAGGTATAGGATTTCAGGGCAGCTCTTTATTGGCGAAATGGTCATGCCATTTGAGAAAATGAATAGGTGCTGACATTTCCAGCAAATATTCAGCTGTGTTCATTGTCTTAGGCAGAATCACCCAGAAGCCATTTTAACAACCATTTTGCTTTATTTATTCACGGTCACGATGTTACTATGACAGCATTTTTCAAATACAGGGACTGCATTATTTTTGGGGGGGAGCAGGGGGGAATAATTAGAGTTGCAATTTAATAATTAAAAGGCTACAAAGGCCATATTATAGGGTCGCGGTGGTTCAGTGGCTAAGGCGCTGAGCTTGTCGATCAGAAAGGTCGGCAGTTTGGCGGTTCGAATCCCCAGCGCCATGTAATGGAGTGAGCTCCCGTTACTTGTCCCAGCTTCTGCCAACCTGGCAGTTCAAAAGCACGTAAAAATGCAAGTAGAAAAATAGGGACTACCTTTGGTGGGAAGGTAACAGCACTCCGTGCACTTTCTGCGTTGAGTCATGCCGGCCACATGACCATGGAGACGTCTTCGGACAGCGCTGGCTCTTCGGCTTTGAAACGGGATGAGCACTGCCCCCTAGTGTCTGGAACAACTAGTACACACGTGCGGGGAAACTTTTACCTTTACCTATTCTACAGCTGGGGTCCAGTTGTTTCTTATCCCTGGTAAAGATATAAGAAAATACAGCAAGAGTTAAGAGTCAAGTTAAGAGAACTTAACTTGAGACTCTTAGCAGCTTATTGACTTTGGAAGAATCCATTTCTTCGTTAGCTGGAAAATGAAGACAGCGCTTCTTTTTTGGTGGAAGAGGCATGAATGTATGGCCTTTGTTTGGTGGTCCTTCTTGTTGAATCATTTTAGCTTCAGATGATAAACAAATGCCTCTTGGCACTCAAAAGATTTAGTCCCTGAGACATCATGGTAGCTCCAGTATTGCCAGTCTCTGCTTCAGACAAGATATGTGACTATCCACTCAGGGCTAGGCTTGGTTTGGAAAGGGTTTTTAAAATTAAGTACTTTATATTATTTTTGTTTTATTGTTCGGCTTATTTTTACATAATTAAGAATAGAATAACAGAATTGGAAGGGACCTTGGAGGTCTTCTAGTCCAACCCCCTGTCTAGGCAGGAAACCCTATACCATTTCAGACGTTATCCAACATCATCTTAAAAACAGTGTTGGAGCATTCACAACTTCTGGAAGTAAGTTGTTACACTGATTAATTGTTCTCACTGTCAGGAAATTTCTCCTCAGTTCTAAGTTGCTTCTCTCCTTGATTAGTTTCCACCCATTGCTTCTTGTCCTGCCCTCAGGTGCTTTGGAGAATAGGTTGACTCCCTCCTCTTTGTGGCAACCCCTGAGATATTGGAACACTGCTATCATGTCTCCCCTAGTCCTTCTTCTCACACAATTAGTAGTGTGAGGTTTTTGGATTAAGTGCGTTTTTTCCAGCCAAACCACCCTATATAAATGGTATGTTGAAGTCACTGAAGCTGCATCATGCAAAGTTAACAATGTTAATAGTCTAAAAAAAAAAATTACAATTCGAAAAAAAACCCCACTAAGAACATTTAAAAGGGCAGATTTACACACGGGTTGAGGTCCTTTCTGAACGTAGAGAAGGAATGAAATGCACTTCTAAGAGGGACATGTATTAGAAAGCCAATACATCTGTCGTTCTGCCAGCTAGCCATTTCTGAAACAGCCTCTGCAGAATAATAATGCTAATTAAATCCAACCATAGGCATATCGTATTAAACAATACAAAAATTAGAAAAACTAACATCCAAAGATCAGTAATCGGCTCATTGCCTTCACAACTCTGCAGATATTTCCCCCCAAAGAATCTGTATTACAGAAGATTCTGTTGCATTCCTTGGCCTTTTATTAAATCATCTTGGGCCGTTATTTTTCTTCTGGCAGTATTGAAATGCCTAAAACACTCATTTGATATCATGACAGTCATTTGAAACAGTTTTGTTCCTAGCCCATCTGTCTGGGCGGGCAACTCTTTAACATGTCGCAAAGGACAATTCTGATGCTTTCTCACAGATTTTTAAAAAATGTATTTGAAATCTGGGTTTAGGTCAGGGGTCGGCAACCTTAGACACTTGAAGAGCCACAAAGGTCCTAGCTGGAAGACCCCCACATTCAATTCTGGAGCCGACCAGAAGTCCGCTTCCCCCACCAGAGTCTCTTTCTAGTGCTTCTTTTTCCTCTATCTGTGTCCTAACTCAAAGCCCCATCAATTGTGGAGCCGCAGCAGAGGGATGAAAGAGCCACATGCGGCTCCGGAGCCATGGGTTCGTGAGCCCTGGTTTAGGTCAATGTTACAGTAAAGAAAGAACAGCCCGTCGGAGTTGTGTCTATCTGGGAAGCGTGAACAAAAGGAGCACCTAGGATCTTGCTGGATCTGGAGAT
Source organism: Natrix helvetica (assembly GCF_964273705.1). NCBI lineage: Eukaryota > Metazoa > Chordata > Lepidosauria > Squamata > Natricidae > Natrix > Natrix helvetica. The sequence continues at coordinate 75,266,268 of NC_138553.1, forward strand.
AGCCATGTTGCATTAGCTGGCATTTCAATGCCCATTTTACATCATTATGTTTTTAAGTGTTGCATTTCAGATGGTAAAGCAATAACAGTTGAAGGGTGTTTTCTTTTATTGAAAAATGTAGCAATGTGCAAAAATTTTGGGTAGCGGAACCTATCTGGGCACAGTCCTCCAGAACATTAAAGAAGGGCTGGTTGAAATAAAAATAGCTTTTAAAACTGAATATCATAGGCATGGAATGTTTGGCTTTATATTGTCCAAGAGTGTGATTTTTTCTTCCCTATTTTTAAACGCAAAAGGATTTTCAGTTACATATAAATTATAGGTTTCGATTAAAAATGTCACTTGAAAATATGGGCAGCTGCTGTGGCAAGATAGTATGTGCACCATTTTTTTTGGTTTTAAGCTAGCATTATAGGCTTGACTTTCCTCTTAAAAGTTACAAATTTGACAAATTTGACGGAGCTTCAAAGAAACCTCTTCCTATCTAAAGTTGCCTTCATCTCGGAGATGAAAAACAATTAATTGTTCTGAACTATCACGATGAATCATTCTTTCCAAGTGTTCGGTTAACCTCACATTATTATTAACATCACTCTTTCCAAATTGAAATTTCCTTTCTTAGCTATATCAGAAACGAATGGCTTCTCAAACTGCGAAGTGACAATTAGTTAAAAAAATCCTAACTGAACCAAAGACGTAAACCTAGATTATCCTTATAGATGATATACCCTTGTTGAAAGCCACATGCAGTTTCTGTGTGAGCAGTCAGGTGTTATTTTTTGGGTGGTGGTGATGAGGGAAGGAAGTCTGCAAGCAGTATTATCTTGCTACTACCCTGTTTCCCTGAAAATAGGACCCGGTCTTATATATTTTTTTGCCACCCAAAAAGGCACCAGGTCTTATTTTCGGGGGATGTCTAATTACTGACTCACCTTTTTGCAGCGGCACTGAGAGCTCCGCCCAGCAGCAGCCCGGTGCCGGCCCACTTCTGCGGCCGCTTGCCGCTGCTTGCACACATTGCTTTCTGCAGCTGAGAAGCAGGCTAAATGCGCCTGGTGCCCTCTGGCTTCTGTTTTGCTATCAGAGGCCTTCTGGAAAGCCCTGTGCAGTTGATAACACAGTTTGGACGGGCCTCTGATGGTGAAAAGGAGACCGGGATGGGTGGATGGGGGCTGACGGACGGGGGGACCGACTCGCACGAGCAACAGCAAGCAGCCGCAGAAAAAGTGGGCTGGCATCAATGGAGAATATGAAATGAAAATTTGGTGTAACTTTGAAAGGGGCAATTGAAGATGTTGTTTATGTGTTAAGAAAAAATAACTATAAAGATGGAAAATAATGGAAGAGAATAATTTGGGTGAGATTTGGTGAGTAGGACAGCTCCACCTCCCCATCCTCACCTTAACTTTAATCTGTGTGCCTCGCCCCACCCTGTGCATCCCAGAGTGGGCGGGGTCTTAACTAGGGCTTATTTTGGCGGTAGGGCTTATATTGGGCACACGTAAAAAAATTAGCCAGGTCTTAGTTTTGGGGTAGGTTTGGGAAAACGTGGTATTTCTCCAGATCTGGCATATTTTTTTTAGTGCTCCAGGCTGGAGAAATCTCACCTTCCTACCATTCCAGTGTACGAGAATCATTTGTCTTCCCTCCTCTGCCTTTCTTCTTCTACATTATGGAGACCTCTTGACCACAAAGGAAACTTAGCAAATGCACTGCTTATCATAGAAATAAGGCATGCACACCCTCCTAGATCAGACCACTGAATCAGACTGCATGTTTCTCTACCCACACTGACACCAAACAGCAGCAGTTCGATCTATGCTACCACCTGCCATGCTGGTGAGTACATTGAAGCCTGGCCACTCCACAAGCAACTCCATCAACAGACACATTGACCTACAACTAGCCTACCAACCCCTCAGAATCCAAATCAATCGCAGAGCCAACCAGAGACATCACCAGCCCTCAAACCAACCCATGCAATCCCCTCCCAACAGCAGATCATCTCCCAATGACCCTGACCTCATGTAATCTCCTTACCACAAGGCCTTCATTTGAGACTCACACCTGAAGAAGCCCTTACAAACAGAAGAACACTAACGTTGACATCGTTGACACCGGGACACAGAGGCTCAGTGGCTACGGCGCTGAGCTTGTCGATCAGAGAGGTCAGCAGTTTGAATCCCTAGCGCTGCATAACAGAGCGAGCTCCCGTGACTTGTCCCAGCGTCTGCCAACCTAGCAGTTTTTGAAAGCATGTAAAAACGCAAGTAGAAAAATAGGATCCATCTTTGGTGGGAAGGTAACAGCGTTCCGTGCGCTGAGTCATGCCCACGGAGACGTCTTCAGACAGCGCTGACCACGGAGACGTCTTCAGACAGCGCTGGCTCTTTGGTTTTAAAACAGATGAGTACCGTCCCCTAGAGTCGGGAAATGACTAGTACATATGTGTGAGAGGAACCTTTACCTTAAGATGTTACGTAGCCTGGTAACGAAAGATGTTTGAAAACCAACCCGCAAGGTTGGAGAACAAGCCTTCACCCTCTTTCTAGCCTTGTGTCCTGTTCCACAGGACTTATAAAGGTGACCGAAGGACCATAAGAAGAAGCAGATTGCCCCTGAGCCTGGAAAAAGAGAAAGACATTGGTGGATTTGGGCTACTAGTCTCTTTTAAAGCTGCTGCCACCTCTGTGTCTATCAAGATGTCTGATGGTACCAAAACCCCAAAGTAGCTTTGAGCAGAAGCAGAACTATTAGATGTAATAGTTCTAAATCTTGGCTGAGCCATGAGAAAAGGAGAGCAATTTTCCTTAAACTTTGTTAGGGATGTAACCCTAGGCTTGGCTTGGCAATGTATATAAGCTATGATTACTGTTACTTTAAATGCTTAACAGATGTAATTGGCTTGTTACCTCAAGCTGCCATAAGAGGGAGCCAGAATGGTTGTTAGATCTCTCTCTCTGTTTTGTTAGAAGCTGGTTGGTGTATACTGAGGTATTGTGGTTTGCTACTGTTAGCTATACTTTGTGTGTTAGACTGACTATTTTGATAACTGAATTACTGAACCGTGTATGACTTGGACTGTTAACCGGACTCTGAATACCTCTATATTTCTACATAGTAAACTACTATATTTTTATACTATTCAGTGTCTCTGTATGCTGGTTTGTACGTGTTATTCCATACCACTCTCATTACGCTTCTCTGCATACTCGCTCTTCTAACAGGGAGCTTAATTACTTAACAAACTTCTCTATAGCTTTCCTCTTGTGCTCTTTTTTCTGAGTTAAATAGGTTTTACAGAGGAGCCCTTATAATCTGATCGTTTGGGATCCATTTTTTTTGTTTTGTCCAGGATTGGACATGTTCTGAGTGTGGCCACCGATAACTTCTATAAAATAAGGAAAGTATTTGCCATTTTATTTTTCATCTTTCTTGTGATATTTGTATTTATTAGTTTGTCAAACATGTACAAGATAGCAGGTATTAATAGAAACATGGATATAAACGAAAGAAATGAGTACAAATAAATGGGGGACAGTGGGACAGATATGTTAGGCACACTTATGGGCTTATGCACGCCCCCTTTACGGACCTCTTAGGAATGGGGTGAGGTCCATCGTAGTTGAAGCTGTGGGGGCTTGAGGATGTAACAATGGAGTCAGGTAGAGCATTTCAGGCATTGACCACTCTGTTGCGGAAGTTGTATTTTCTGCAATCGAGTTTGGAGCAGTTTACTTTGAGTTTGTATCTATTGTTTGCCCGCATATTACTGAGGTTGAAGTTGAAGATGTCATTGACAGGTAAGACGTTGTAGCAGGCAATTTTGCGTACTGTGCTTAGATCATACCAAAGGCGGCGCAGTTCCAGATTGTCCAAGCCCAAAATTTCAAGCCTGGTGGCATAGGGAATTCTATTGTGAGTAGAGGAGTGGAGGACTCTTCTTGTGAAATACCTCTGGACCTGCTCAATTGCATGAATGCCCGATGGTACGGCGTGTATTCGAGAATAGGTCTGGCAAAGGTTTTGTACGCCCGGCAATTTTGACTTTTCTGTAATTGCTTTGCCACACTTAGGAATGATTTCTTCTCCCCAATCTGCAAATATGCAGAGCCTGAAAGTTTTTTTCTAGCTTGCTTTAAGTAAAGAAAATATTTCCTACAATCCTAAGAAACAATTTTTTAAAAAAGGTTCTTCTGAATGGTGCAAATTAGCATTACATTTCACTCTAAGGTATTATTAAGATTGTAGTGTAAGCCAGATACGTGAATTTGGGCTGCCTTCTCTCCTCTATTTGCAGAGAGCATCCAGTATTATTTTTTGGGGGGGGGGCGGGGGGAGAGAAAGGAACAGTCAGTTTAGCATACCATTAACCAGGTTCATCCTAATGCTGTATTGTGTTGCTGTTTTTTAAGGAACCCAAAGCAAATGGTCAAATTGGAGCTACGGTGATTGCCATGTTTTATTTTCTTTTGTTGCATTTGGCAACAAACGGGCTCCTGTTTGTTGTAACTATGGAAACTTCAGAAGCACCCTTTTAAATGCAGCGTATACAATAAAGGGCTTAAAGTGTTGGTTGGATTATAGACTTCAGAATATGTCCAATCTTCTATCTATCTTTTGAAAAAGAACAAGAGAGTAATGTGAATATTAACCGAGGGCTTTGTTTAATCTCCTGTGACACTTGTGTCTTATGTGCCATCCAGAGGTCTTTGGCTCACGGCTCATGCAGTGGATTAAGGAAAACCATGCATATTCATGGCATTGAATTGGGAAGTTGCACAAGAAAAGAAAGAAAGAAAGCTATAAACCCACTACAACACCCCAATCCCTTTTTTTAAAAAAAAAGAAACTTGGCAAATTTCTTTGGCGTAGGCTAAAGAGAATATAACATGAACAGATTCCCTATGTTTGATTGTTATGAAGAAGGATCAATTCATGTATATCTAAAGCTGATTTATAATCCAATTCTAAGTGTAATTGAAATAATATGCTCCTTATTATGATGCTCCTTGTATTCCTTTTAAGGTAGGATCTAAACCCACGTTGAAGCAGTAAGAGCCTATATTAGGTGTTGGTGAGAGATTTATCTCTTATTTCTTGTTTAATAATCATTCAAGTTATATAAATGGAAATTCAGTGTGCAATAAATCACCTGTTTGACGTATACCTTATTATCTCGGCGAATGTTCTCTCGTTTTAAATTAAAGACGACAGTACTAATATTGTAACTATTGTCAATAGTGACTTTTTGAAAAAGTCACAATAAAAGATCATTCTGAGAGCTGTACTCAAAGCCAGTGAAACAATGGCAGTGTATGGTCAAAAGGATTAGGATTGAAATATGTGGGAGTCTAGAAGATAGTATTTGTAGCTCAAAGTTGAACTCGGGGTCCTTGGTGCACTCTGAGGTTGTGTTGTTTTTTTACAGACGTTTCATTACCCAGGTAAGTAACATCATCAGTGTTAAGGTAATGAAATGTTTGCAAGAAAACAGCCAAGTTCAGAGAGTACCCAAATTGGACACTTTTCCCCATCTTGGATTTCAATGAGGGCTCTTTCTTGAAAATCTATCTCATCATCAAATCTTTACTATGGTCATGGACCAGCACAAAGAAATTTATTTAAAAACTCTTCCTCTTTGAATTGCTAAATGATCTGCAGAGCTATTCTTAAATTATGTTAGACATAATCACTGAAATGCAGTTGACTTTCTCTCAAGTGATTTCTCATCCATCCTATTTTTTTTTCTTTACTATGTGCCACATCAGATTGGCATTATTCAGTTTTTAAGGTGAACTGCATTCTCCATTTATTGCAAGAAATGGTGTTAATCTCTCAGGACCAAACCAAAGGCCCTTGTGCCACTTAAAAAAAACAATCTATCTAAAAAAAATAGTTAGATTAATTGCTCAATATTAAAGTTTTTAAGGTGCTTAAAAACTATTTATCGTTGTCTGTAAACAAGTTATTTATATTTCTCTGGTATTCTGCTCTTGGAGTAGGGGAAACAAACCCAATAAATAAATAGTCTTATCCGTTCAACGATCCAACTTTGTTCTAACTTGGATTTGTCAGATTTACAAGCAATATTCACCATCCACGTTCTCCGAAATTTCTATAGGTTTTACCCTAATTTTAGTTGGCATTCTTGCCCCACCCAGACAGCCTTGCTTTCCTAAGTCTCCCTGTGGGCAAATGGCCATATGAAACTTCGCAAGAAAATGTGAAGGCTCCGAGTGAATTATGCATAGCTTTCTCCTAGATGTGAAGCTACACGTAGCAAATAATTGGTGCCCTACAGGCAGTGTGCTTTTATGAGTCAGAATTCCTTCTTCTGTAGGTGCATTGAGAGCAATTATATTTTGTGACATAACATTTCCCTTGCAGCGTTTCCGTAAGTAGTTTTAATGGATACGTTCAGAAAATAGTTTCTATCGATGATAATGGAAATGATTAAACCTCTGTCTAATGTTTGCCTTCAACTTTGCTCAGAGGGGACCACCGTGAAAGGATTGTTCAAGGCTATCTTACTACTTAGCATCCTGAGCAAATATGTCTTGATATTTTTTAAAAAAAAACACTCATATTTTACATATTTTATTTTACAGAAATATGTTTCAAGCTATAACTGAGCATTCATACAAAGTACAACCAATGTAATAAACAGAAGCTTAGAATCCAAATCACGTGAATTATTAGTTACCGTGGGTACTAAGGGATGTGGTGGCTCAGGGGCTAAGACGCTGAGTTTGTTGATCAGAAGGTCAGCAGTTCAGCGGTTCGAATCCCTAGTGCTGCGTAACAGACTGAGCTCCCATTACTTGTCCCAGCTTCTGCCAACCTAGCAGTTCGAAAGCATGTAAAAATGCAAATAGAAAAATAGGGACCACCTTAGAGGGAAGGTAACAGCATTCTGTGTGCCTTCAGTGTTTAGTCATGCCGGCCACATGACCACGGAGACGTCTTCAGAGAGCGCTGGTTTTGAAACGGAGATGAGCACCCCACGTAAAGTCAGGAACAAGTAGCACATATGTGCGAGGGGAACCTTTACCTTTATATGTCCTTAGTAAGACCATACCTGGAATACAGTACCCAGTTTTGGTTACCACATTACAAAAAAAGTTGTTGAGACTTTGGAAAAAGTGCAGAGAAGAACAGCTAAGATGATTAAGGGCATGGAGACTAAAACATATGAAGAACGGTTGCAGGAATTGGGTTTGGCCAGTCTAGAGAAAAGAAGGACTATGTTTGACATGATGGCAGTATTCCAGTATTTGAGGGGCTGCCACAAAGAAGAGGGGGACAATTTATTTTTCAAAGCACCAGAAGGCGAGAGAGGAAACAACGGATGGAAACTAATCAAGGAGAGAAGTAACCTTGAATTAAAGAGAAACTTCCTAACAGTGAGGACAGTTAACCAGTGGAACAGCTTGCTTTCAGATGTTGTGGGTGCTTTTTAAGAAAAGACTGGAGAGCCAACTGTCTGAAAAGGGATAGGGTCTCCTGATTGAACAAGAGGTTTGACTAGAGGACCTCCAAGGTTCCTTCCAGCTCTATTCTGATTGAAATGGTGCAGAGTAAGAGGAAAAAGCCATTACATTTTAAGAGGAGAAAACACTTATCTACATCTGGGTTTATTGTTCAGCAGCTGTGATCTTGCAGACTTTTAAAGTAAATCGTGTTTAAGTAGAGTGGTGTTTACATTTCTGTTGACATATATAGGATCGTGCTCTAAGTCTCTCTTCATTTTGGGCTCTGGAGTGTTAGCATAAACTTTGACATCCTTCTAGTAGCTTGCTCTTAAATCGATCCTTTAAAGATACGGAGGGATTTCTGTTTCCTAAAGGTTTTATTTTACGGCTACATATATGTATATATAAATATATGATATTGATCTGAATTCTGCAATGCACCTTTTCAGAGCTGGCCTACCTGTGCTCAGATCAGCCTCTAATTCTAACCTTTTGGGGTCCGTCCCCCCCCCAACACATACGAATGAGTTTTTTTTAAAAAAAAACAGTTGAAATAAATAATACTACTTGCTTTCTATTATTCTACTATGCATTTTCTATTGTGGGAAAATGGGATTCGGGTTAATGTCAGGGTTCCAAATAGCATCCAAAATTAAACCAGAATCCGAGGCAAAGTATTGCTCAAAGTTCCAATTTATTTAGAGAGCCATGTTGGCACATCTGGGAAAACCCGAATCTGAAAGCTTCCCGGTTTTCCCCACCCAGTTGAAAGTTCAATATCTTGCCCCCACACCCACAAGACCATCACATGGTCCAATCTTCCATTGCCATCCTGGCAGTTCCACCCATCCAGTTCTGGTCAGCTGCAGAGGTGCAAAGACAAAAGATGACCTTGACATTCTAGAAAGAATGTTGTTGTGGCTACATAGCATCTAACTTCCTACAATCCTCCCTCCCATTTTCCCACCATAGAAAATGCATAGTAGAATCATAGAAAGTGTGGCAGGCCAAAGATCCAAAAGAAAAGATGGCCGCAGGCCTGACAGGGTGCATGTATGTTACACTTTCCTCCATATTTAGACTTTAGCTTAGACCAAAATGAGCTCGCAGAAATTCCTTGACGCTGTTGAACAGTTATAAACCAGTGGGCGGTTTATGCCATCCATAACCTGACAGAAGAAAACGAGAGGAACCAGGAATTCATTGCCCGGATGGAACAGCGCGGCCCTGCGGATAATCCGGTCCTTGAGAGCCTGGGGCTGAAAATCGAGTCGAGAGATCAGAAGCTGATTTTAAAATCTGCGAAACAGATGCCACGTCCATAAGTTGCTACCTGCAAAAGACTTTTCCCCTCCCGTAAAGGAAACATATATTTTGTTCTAGATGCTAGATCAATAAAAGATCAAACGAACTTTTAAGTAGTGTTTTGGGGAGTTTTTTTCTTTAAAAAATAAGTCAAAAAGAATCCATCGGTACTATGGGAGTCTTGGAGTTAAGACAAGAAACATGGAAATTGTGGTTTGCTTCTGAAACATCTATTTGCAACTATAGGTTTTACAATGTCCATCACTCAGTCGTTTTCTATAGTCAGGAGAGATACTACTGGTAACACAATACAATTTGTGATTGAGTGGTGCTTCCATAACCACTCTCTTCTTTCCCTTCCTTTCCCCTCTTCCCTCTTCTCAAATTAATCCTACATTGGCTAAGGCCCACTGTGCTTCCGATGAAGGGAGCTGCAACTTGGCTGCAATTTTGGCTGTAAGAGATTAACTCTGCTGTACTCCTACAATAGGGACGCTGTGGCTTAGTGGCTAAGATGTTGAGCTTGTCGATCAGAAAGGTTGGTGGTTCGAATCCCTAGCACTGTGTAATGGAGTGAGCTCCCATTACTTGTCCCAGCTTCTGCCAACCTAGCAGTTCGAAAGCATGTAAAAATGCAAGTAGAAAAATAGGAACCATTTGGTGGGAAGGTAACAGCGTTCCGTGCGTCTTCAGCGTTTAGTCATGCCGGCCACATGACCATGGAGACGTCTTTGGACAGCGCTGGCTCTTCGTCTTTGAAAGGGAGATGAGCACCGCAGAGTCGGGAACAGCTAGCACATATGTGCAAGGGGAACCTTTACCTTTTACTCCTACAATGCTCACTCGGTGAAGGAGAAATATGGACACAAATGAAGACCTCTTCATCCCTTTCAGTGTGAACAAAACTACACCTAAATGAAAATTGTACCAGATCTACAACTGTTTGTGGCCTGCATTTAAGTACTTGCTCGAGAAAAAATATTTATGTTTAACTCCTATGTAAGTTTCCCCCAAGTCTTTTTTGAGCGAATGGGAGACCCTACATGCCCAAAACGCAAGCTCTCATTTTGCAAAAGATTTAGAAACAGAAATAAAGGCCATTAGATTCACTCATGGATTTTTTTTCTTTCGTGGCCATTTGGACGAGTCTAAAAAGCGGCTGCCCGAAGGGATGAAATACACTTTTGCCGCCAACTATTTCTCAGTACTTGTTTGACAAATGCAAAAAAAGCTTATTTTTTTAAATAAAAAGACAGAACAGCAATAAGTACCACTTGCATTTGGGGAGCATTATTTATCTTTTCCGAAGGGAATTAAGTGGCGAAACTGTGTTGCAGCAGGCAGGCAGCTTGGCGGCCTTATCTGTTTTTTAGAGAACTGGATGCTTGTTTGAATTTTATTAGTTTCCTTGGTAAGGACACCCACTTCCCCTTTTCTTAATTTTTGCTTCTCATGGGCTGTTTCTGAACTCTGGAAGTCTTAAGTGGTAGTTTCTCACTGTGATTAATTCTACCCGTTTCTTTTTGCCCCCTGCCTTTCCAAAACATTGACAAAACCCATTTCCAGTTAATTAATTCAAGAGAGCTAGAAGAATGGAAGCTGCCCCTTTCTTAGTTTGGAGACCCTCCTGTATTGTTACTGAACTCAGCCACTTTGGAAGGAGGGGTGGTGGTGGAAATGAATTGGGGTGAGAGAGGCAGCAGTCAATTAACTTCCCATGCCCCCAAAACTCTTTGCCTCTAGGGTTTTGTGTATGTGCGTGTGTTGCTTTTGATTTTAACTGATTTCATATATCCAATTTTGTGATTTTTCATATATCCAATTGCGTGCTCAAAATACAGGAGATCAAATCTTGTTCAAGATAAGGGTTATTTCAAGACACTAGTTTTTCTCCGTTGTCCTCATTCTATATAAACTAGGATGGACATATATGCTATAAAACATGGTTCCTTTTAAATGGATACACTGCTGGTTTAAAATTACCCTCTTGCAAATATTCCTTCACTCCCCTAAGTAAAACAGAAAAGAAATCTGGTTTAGCAAAATAGATGTACATTTCTTGAAGAATGGTGCGTTTTCAAAGAAATGAGTGGTAGAACGAAATTTGGAGTATGTGCAACAAATGTTAAATTAACAACGGAAATTAAATTTAAAAGGATGATTAAAGCAAACAATTATAATGAAATGTGGGGGGGGGGATTTTATAAAATCAGTGTTGGTGGAAGGCAAAGGGAATAAACCTACCCAAGAATATATGTTGTTTTGGAGGGGATAAGGACACAATTGGAATATATTGTATATCTTTTAGTTGTTATAGATGAAGAAATATAAAGGGGGAAAAATGGTCTCCAAGGGGGTGGGGGTGCACTGTAATATTGTTTTTTTCCTTTTTCTTTCTTTTTGTATTTAGATGTATATGGATATGTTTGTATTATTTGCATTAAAAAAGAAAAAGAACGGTGCGTTTTGCAGGATTATTTTTATGCATGCCACATCGATATAAATATACTGATATAAATATAAATACGTTTGATACGTTCTAAATCTAAAGATAATATCGGGTCTTGTCTGTGCTCTTAAATTCTTCATGACTTTGGGCCCAACTCCACTGAGGGAATAACTTACAGCTTCGATAGCTACCACTTCTGAGTGCTCTGAATGCGCAAAGCAAACAAAACTCCCCCAAAAAACCCTTGTATTTGAAGATACCTTCCTGAAGAAGTTGGGCCCAAGTCAATTCTGAAGGCTGAAATCAAAATGCAAGGTATTAAAATGATGCACGCGATGTCTGCCCGGCTTAAGAAGAATGTTGAAAATCTGCTTTCCTCTTTTGAAAGAGATTTCAAGGAAGGAGTAAAGCAGTAATAAGTGAACGGAGGAGGTGGGGGCTGGCGGGTGGAGAGGGGGGAGAGGTACTGTTTTTGTGTTCTGGCTTGTATTGATTTGGTTATTTGTTGACGATTGTAATGGATAAGAGGTGAGATCTGAAAGGGTGACCTGAGGCTTTCATAGTGGAAAACATGCTGATTACTATATTGAGAGGAGCTGCCTTTTGATTTCCCCAGAATGGGCGAATTCTCTGAGCACAACAGATCCCCTGTCTCTCCTTAGTGAGGTTGTGTGTTGAAAGGGCTGTGTTTTCCATGCTAGGAGATTAAAACAGGCCATCCATGGGTGAGTCTGAAAAGCTTCCCTCCCCCCTTCCCCGGAGCGTAGTTGGCTCAAGTCTTGTGGCAATCTGATGGCTTTCAAGAGCATGTAAACAAAAGCGCTCCCCTTTTTTTCTTTAAGCCTCAATGAGGGTCAGATTTTCATGACAATGGCTGCGGAATTCTCCCGGGTGCAAGCTTTAATTTGCCAAGAGGAAGGTATGAATCCATTCCAGTTGAATTGGATGCTGTGCTTTTTAGTAGCTCCTGAATTGCTCTGACTTTTGTGCGGGTCGTAGACCAAGCAGATCTGTCTCGCCAGTAGAGAAACGTTAGGGACACCCTGCTAATAAATTCTGGTTGGTTGGTTTACATCCACTTCGTTTCTCAACCTTGGCAGCTTAAAGATGCGTGGACTTCAAGTCCCAGAATTCCCCAGCTAACATTGGTGAAGGTTGTATCTTCACTAAAACCAGAATGAATTGTTCAGTGAAGGTTAAGTCTTGATCACAACTGCTTTTATTCGTTTTTATGTCAGTTTCTCTAACTCTATTCTACACGGATTGTATCTGAACCAGAGGTGGTATTCAGCAGGTTCTGACCAGTTTTGGAGAACCGGTAGTGAAAATTTTGAGTAGTTCGGAGAACCGGTAAATACCACCTCTGACTGGCCCCGCCCCCATCTATTCTCTGCCTTCCGATTCCCAGCTGATCGGGAGGGAATGGGGATATTACAATATCCTTCCCCTGGAGTGGGGAGGGAATGGAGATTTTACAGTATCCTTCCCCTGCCACACCATGCCCACCAAGCCACACCCACAGAACCAGTAGTAAAAAAAATTGAATCACACCACGGATTTGAACGCTAGGTTTCATTAAGTAAATGAAACCTAAGCCACTAAGATAAAGATGAGTACGTTTTCCGCATTATGGATCCAAGGTTTGGATAGACTTTAAATATTACTGTGTCTTTGGGAAACCGTTTCTTTTCTTGGAAACTTTCTCATCACAACAAAGGTGTGTTAAATTGGGGGATTGATTGATTGATTACATGTTGTCACGTTGATGTTAACTCTTAGCAACCAGAGTAACAGATTTCAAAGGGACCTTGGAGATATTCTAATCCAACCCCCTGCTCAAGCAGGCAACCCTACCATTCCCATCAAATGGCTGTCAGGAATGGTATAAGGCAGGGGTTGGCAACCTTAAACACTCAAAGAGCCACAAAGGTCCTAACCAGAAGCCCCCCCCCGTTCAATTCTGCAGCCAACCGGAAGTCCGGTTCCCCCACTATAAAGTCTCCGCCTAGTGCAGCATCCTTTTCCTCTCTGACTGGAAGTCCAGTTCTTCCACCATAGTGTCTCTTCTTAGCGTAGTGTCTTTTTTCCTAACCAAAAGCCCTATCAATTGTGGAGCAGACGACAAGGAGCTGCAGCAGAGGAATGAAAGAGCCACATGTGGCTCCAGAGCCGCGGGTTGCCGACCCCTGATATAGGGTCTCCTTCACATGGATAGAATCTTCAGGTCTTCCAAAATCACCACTATAACCAGATCCACCCATCTTGCTGCTGTCATCCCCTTTTCTCTTCTTCCACCTTTCCCATCATTACAGCCTGCTCCAGAGAGTGAGTGCTTTACATAAGGTGTCCCAAAAATAACTTGAGTTTTGTCATTTGTGCCTCAAGTGAGAGCTCTGGATTGATTCTCTTCCCCCCCCCCCCCCGCCACCAATGACCTCTTTTGCTTCTTTTTCTTGGCTGCCCCTGTTATTCTCAGGGGTCTTTTCCAACACCAAAGTTCAAAAGTATCAATAATTCAGTACAACACTCTTAATATCAGTTTTTTTTTCAAAAAATCAAATTAGGATAATTGCACAAAATTATACAAGGTCATACAACTGATCAGAAGACTGTCCCATATCCCATCTTTTTTTCTGTTTATATTTAAAATTAGGGAAAGAACCGTATTTGCAAGGCTTGAAAATTAAAGTTTTTTTTTAAACAATAAGAGCGTAATTGATGGTCGTTAAAGTCCTGGGTTGGATCTAAACTGATGTTTGTGAAATGAAGGGATCTTTAATATCTGGATCCAACCCCTTTTTCCCCATATAGATAGTATAGTATATATAGAACTTTAATTGTCATTGTACATCATGTATACAACAAAATTGGTTTTAGTCTCACTGATGCAATCCATGACAAAAAATGCAAACAACATAAATAGTATAAAGAATAATCCCTATGCAAGTCATTAGGAAAAAAGAAAAGAAAAACTAGTCATTCATTTCCGCGTGTGCATGGGAGTCGATTGTGGTCGTGTTTAAGAATCTGACAGCCCAAGGATAGAAACTATTTTTAAACCTATTTTTTTTAAAAAATATAGGTGGCTATGCTCCGATGTCTTCTGCTGGTAGAAGTGCGAAGAGACACTGACTATAAAAGCACGTATTAGAAGTTTGAGCGACATCCTTTCCTTCTGGAGCATAATGGATAATGCAGACATTCTTGGTTAACATGTCTTTTTCAATAAGAAGAACAAGTTCTTGTTTATTGTCTGTTTTTCTTCCTCCCTCCCTCTCTGCTTAGGACCTCTCAAGCTCTTGGGAAGGGAGCCCGAACAGGTGCCGGCTCTGCATATGTCCTTGTTCCGCCTCTTCCATTGCAGCCAGTGGCCTTCTGAACTCCTCCTTCCCCCTCAATAATTTTTTATGAATGATAGCTTTTCAACACCCTGGGAACAGCTTGTTGGGAAAAAGACTCTTCACAGGGTGCAGTCAAATCCTACACAGTTCATCAAGAGATCTTATGAAAGGAGGAATATTGAGGCTACAGGTGTGACGTATTCTTCAGCTCCTCCTGCCTCACTTTGAAGGCCAACTTCTAAATATGCTTCTTTCTAATTATTTGTTCCATTGGGCCGGCTTTTCTCTTTCTGCGTGGGCTCCTCAATTAAACTCTTGGTTTGTTTAAAAACTTGGGCCTTGTTTAGCTGATCTCCTGGGGAGATTCCAAGAATCAGTAGTAAAAGAGAGAGCCCAGAGCCAAGCGGGTTGCATTGTGACTGACTGGTTCTTCAGTGAGGAAAGGTTAATGTCATCCCACAGAAGACCCAATGTTGGTCCCAGCCTGCCTTTCTCTCTTTTTGGAAGAATGGATATTCTTTTTGTCTTCCTTGTCTGTCCTTGAACAATCATGCTGTGTGTCCAAAATGCCCCTTTCATTATGGCTAACAGAAGGAGGTTTGCTCTCCAATTCACCGCAAACGGTTGGATGGATTATTCATGAACGCTTTTTCCATATGCTTGGAGCCCACGGATAAATTTTTACCTCACAAATCACTTTCCTCTACCTAGTCGATTTATTAATTCGCATCTGTATGCTGCACAGATTTTACGTGATTTACCGTACTTCAGGGTATTAAATAGTATTAATAATTGTGAAATACTGGAATTTTGAGATCAAAACTGAATTCGTATGCAAAAACAAATCTGCTGTTATGCCAGTTGTGACTGGAACTTTTGGAACAATACCAAAAGGACTCCAATATTTTAAAAAATTGAATTTATCAACCCTGAACACATACCTTTAAAAAAATAAATAAAAATAAATCCTGCTTTGAACTTTCTATATCCACAGACACTACTTTAATGATTCTTAGATCTTTGATTAGAGCCTGAATTATTAATTTTACACTATTCTTTGTGAATTAATTGTAAATTACCCATATAATAATAATAAACAGCTTGCCTCCGGAAGCTGTGAATGCCCCAACACTGGAAGTCTTTAAGAAGATGTTGGATAGCCGTCTGTCTGAAACGGTATAGGGTTTCCTGCCTAGGCAGGGGGTTGGACTAGAAGACCTCCAAGGTTCCTTCCAACTCTACTATTGTATTGTATTGTATTGTAAAGCAAACTTGTATGCCACTCAAACTTTTAATGCGTAACTTACAACAATCAAAAGAAATTACAGTAAAATGAATAAAAAAGCAAAGATAAAAAAGATAAGGTTGAAATGACAAATATTTTGTACTGAATAGATTACGGAAGCTATATTAATCTATATATCTAGATTATTAGATATATATCTAAGCTTTAGTCTAAAAGTTAGACTAAGTAGGAAACAAGAAATTTTTGAAATAACTAAGTACATTAATGCAGGATTTCTTCACTGGACGTAGTCATTTCAAAAAATTCTTATTTCCTATTTAGTCTAACACTTATAGACTAAAACAGATTAATTTGAAAAAAACTAGATGAAATCTCAGAATTAGAGTTGCTGTATCACTGAAATGGAAGGGATAGATATTTAATAAATAGGTAAATACAAGGCTCAAAGTTTCAGAAGCTGTGGGTGAAAACATCTTCATATCTTAAGTTGTGAAGAGAACATTTTAATAATGGAATTTTCTGTTTTGGCAGAATCATGGAGCAGAAGTAACCTGAATCTCAAGCTGCATTGAAAATAAATGAAATTTTTAAAACCATTTCAAGTTTTGAAGACCGTGTTCCAGTCAGTCTCTCTGAGACAATATTTGAATGAATGTTGATTTTTAGCTCCAATTAAGGTCCTTCTTGAATAGTCTTCAGACCTGGGGCTAATACTATGAAAGTATAGAAAGTGTTTCTTGGAAAATATTTAGATAGTTTTTAATGAGTAAAATAGAAAAATAATCTGATTAAATTGTGGTGGGGTTACTTAGCTGTCAAATAAATTTGCTTTTTGAATTGAATGCCATCTTCTGGGAATAGGCTTATGCATCTCTACTTTAGTTTTGAAAACTAAAGTACTTCCTACATATTTCCTAGTCCTTTTGGAGTTAGGTTCTGAAAATATTTACTTATAAGACTATTGTTGCAGATCAGGTTACTATCTCTTGCTATGCATATATTCAGCCATTTTGGCACAATACACACTGAAGAAATTATTTGGCAAAAAATGATTAGTCTGTTTGGTGAAAATGTATACAAATATTGACAGGGAGGTGTTGTAGTTTCTGTCCAACTTTGTCCTCCTGCCTTAATTTCAACTGGACTTACATGAGCAGATAATTCTTGTTGATGTGATCGTAAAAGGCATCTTAACATCTTTCGAAAGCTCAAATCTGTGACTTGAAATATTAGTGGCGGCCTATAAAATAGTTCAGCAAATGTGGCTTATCAAAAACATTTTTAATACAAATGATGAATAGACCCTTGAGGAGGACTGTTTCTCCTGAATATATCAAGCTTATTTGGAATAACAGTTTTTTTAAAAAAAAAAGATTGTTCATGATTTCTGATTTGAGCCTGTTGAATATAATCTCTGAATTGATCCTAAAATGCATGGATTGCAGAGGTGGGTTGCTCCCGGTTCGGCCCAGATCGGGCGAACCAGTAGTAATGGTGGCTGGAGGCTCTGTCCACTTCTGCATGCGCAGAAGCATTGCGCGTGTGCACGAGCAAACCATAGTAAACTGTTCAGGAACCCACCACTGATGGATTGGGAACGTTTATGGACAGATATAATTTGGACTGTACCCCACAAAAGCTTGTGTAATTAATGTCCCAAAGTCCAGTTGGAAAGTCCAGTTAAAAAAAAGCACTTTTAGGACAACCATGACCTGGATGACTGAGAATCTCCATAGATTTATATAGCGAAATTGATGAATAGTACCATATTTTTCGGAGTATAAGACGCACCTTTTTCCCTCAAAAAAGAGGCTGAAAATCTGACTTATACACTGAATACAGCATTTTTGGCTTCCTGAAACCCCACCCCCTTCACCAAAATAGCCGTGCATAGCCTTTAGGAGGCTTGCAGAGTGCTCCTGGGGGCTGGGGAGGGCAGAAATGAGCACAAACCGGGCCATTTTTTGCTTGTTTTTGCCCCCCCCCCCAGCAGCACTCTATAAGTTTCCTAAAGGCTATGCATGCCCTTTTTTGGACAAAAAACCGGCCCGTTTTCGTGAAAAATGGGTCTTTTTTGGGAGGTCTGCAGAGTGCAAAACCTTTTTTTAAAAAATTGCCTCTTCAAAATCTTTGTGTGTCTTATACTCTGGTGTGGCTTATACTACCCCCTCTTCTTTGTGGCAACCTCTGAGATATTGGAACATTGATATCATGTCTCCCCTAGTCCTTCTTTTCATTAAACTAGACATACCCAGTTCCTGCAACCGTTCTTCATATGTTTTAGTCTCCAGTCCCCTAATCATCTTTGTTGCTCTTCTCTGCACTCTTTCTAGAGTCTCCACATCTTTTCTACATCTTGGCGATCAAAACTGCAGGTGGCCCTCCCGAGTTCCGTTGTTACTGGCAGAGGGTTGCAGGAAACCATCACAGCTGAAAACGGAGCTCAGGAGCCCATTTTCTCTGACAGAGCACTGAGGCCACCACAGGCGCCCCCAACACAAGTGATCTCAAGCTGACCATCCCCACACTGGCCACACTCACCCCGGCTCCCCCGAGGTCAAACACAACCCTAAAGCGTCCCTCAATGAAATCAAGCTTGACACCCCTGTTTTACAGGGAGCAGGAGAACTCTTTGCATCGTCCTCCAGGAAGCGATTGTCCGACTTCTCCTGTTAATGTTCCTTCTATATTTCTAAGTTCTGCAGGATTTAACGATAACGATTTAATAGTTGAGCTCTGCTTCGTCTTTGACTTAACTAGGCCAGTATGAGCAAAGGTGCCCATAATCTAGGTGATTTTTATGATCAAGATAAAGGAGTAAAAGCACATTTCTTACAGATTAGGTTTGTTTACCAGAGCTATCATGACCCTCTCCTTGTGGTAAACACCCATACTTTTGGTACTAGAGATCTTGTGTGTGGGGAAATGTTTTATACCTTTTTTTCTTGATAAGTATTCTCCTAGGCTTCTTTGTCTTGGACATTCGATACTTCAAGGGGAAAAGAAAGCAGATGAGAACCAATGAATGCCATTTATTCTGGGCAGATAATGTTTGTTTCTTATAACTTTCTCATCCAGAATATGCTTTGGGGGGGAGATACATTTTCCCATTTTGTCCAGGTGTGTCGACAATTTGGTTGTCTGTCTCCAATCTTGACCGCAGAGCCAATTATACCGCAAAGAAATCCGCTTTGCTTTTTAGAACTAGCATAAAGAAAAATCCTTAAGACATCTTCTCTGACCTTTTTTCTGTAGTTTTGTTGCATTCTTTTCTTGGCAACTGATTTTATTGCTTGCCTCTGTTTAGAGGAACTTTTATATCTCCTGTCAATGACAACTATTGTCCTAAGGAAGAGGAGGAGTCCACGGTAGCTGCAAATAAGAAGTATTCTAAGTCTTTAAAGTAATGTTCTTTCAAGTTCAAACCATAAAACACTGGCATAAATATAATGGCATTGATAGAATTCTTGCCCATTGCCCTGGTTCTTTGATGTATTTCTTTGGCACTGTCTTCATAGAGGAGAAAAATCCTGCACTCTCTCCCTTTTGCTACCTTTGAAATTTCTGCAGCCTGCCAAACTGCAGTCATCAGAGAACTGGCCTCCCTGACTATCACAAGAAATGAAGAGACTTCACATCCAGCTGTTCTCCACATGACCTATAAGCCTTAATTAACTTTAGAGCCATTTTGCGACCCCGAAGCTTTGCAAAACACAATGCGCGTTATGACAGAAATCTTAAATTTTTCATTAATCTTATAAGTGAACGGTGTTGTGAAGCAGTAGTGGAATGCAATCGGTTTAATAACCGGTACATGGAGCACATGCACGTGCAATTTGCAAATGTGTGCCCTTAATGTGTGCTTTGCACGCTCGCGCAGCGTTCAAAAACCGTCCATTTAAAAAACTTGCATTCTGTGTCAGTGAGTTAAACGGCAATCCACTGTGCTACGCAAATCAGCTAAGCTAAAAAACAGGGAAATATAGGACAGGAAAAAGCAGGGGAAGGTGGGCGGGGCCAATTGCTCACCGGAACTACGGGTTTGCCCGAACCGGTCCGAACCAGCTGAATCTTGGAACAGTAGTTGTTGCCTTTGTTGAAGGACTCACAAC
The DNA here is from genome assembly GCF_964273705.1 of Natrix helvetica. Lineage (NCBI taxonomy): Eukaryota > Metazoa > Chordata > Lepidosauria > Squamata > Natricidae > Natrix > Natrix helvetica. The sequence goes on from NC_138553.1 coordinate 75,286,196, forward strand.
CCTCACCCAATGAAAATGAAAGTACAACGAACCAGCAACATCAGCCTTAGATTACAGTATATCCTTGTGAGCCTTACTTATAATTGTTTAGGGCACCTGGGTAAAAACTGAAGTCCTGATTTCAGGCTGTAAAGCTTCTTTATTATAGTTTACTAGCCGATAACTCTGCATTGCCCGGGTATTTATTTATAGGGGGGAAATGTCCAGACCAAACATAATTTCTAATGTTGGATTTTCCCCCTTACCAGAGGGAGCCTCCTTGTGGAGTACTGTGAAGCCGTTACCACGGCAACTCCACTGTGCTGCACAATAGCAGCCATTTTACAGCAGTACAGTAGAAGCCATTTTACAGCACAACATGCTGTATCTTAACAGAATACACACCCCAAGGGGTTTTAATAGGGGTGTCTTACCCCTGCAGTATTTGTTTCCAAAGAGTAAGTCATCTGTGTACCAAGTTTGGTTGAAATTGCTGGAGGCATTCCAGAGTTATGATGGAAAACTCTCTCACACACACAGCCATTTTTATATACTGTACATAGACTACTTTTTCCTTCTCATTTCTACCCAAGAGAAGGCAGCCATTGACAGGGATGGGTTTCAGGATCTGACTGGGATCTCCTGAATTCATCTTGCTTGACAGGCTGTTAAATTTATCCCAGACAAGTAGTTTGGTGTAGTGGTTAAGACCCCAGACTAGAAATCAGGAGGCCATAAATTCTAATCCCCCCACCCTTGGGCACAAGACTAGCTGGGTGACCTTGGGCCAGTCACATTCTCTCAGCCCTAAGGAAGAGGCAATAACAAGTCACTTGTGAAAACCCTTGCCAAGAAAACAGCAGGGACTTGTCCAGGCATTCTCTGAGATTTGGACATGATTAAATGAAAGAGAGAGAGAGAGAGAAAATCCCAAACAATTCACCCCAGTTATTTTTTATTCTGTCTTAATGTGCCTTAAGTAGACATTAGCACTTAGTAATAGCACTTAGACTTATAGACCGCTTCACAGTGCTTTTACAACCCTCTCTAAGCGGTTTACAGAGTCAGCCTATGGCCCTCACAATCTGGGTCCTCATTTTACTGACCTCAGAAGGATGGAAGGCTGAGTCAACCTTGAGCTGGTGAGAATCGAACTGTCGGACTGCTGGCAGCCGGTGATCAGCAGAAGTAGCCTGCAATACTGCACTCTAACCGCTGCTCCACTACAGCTCTTATTGATGCCTTATTGTCAGCAGTATGAAGTAGATCAGATTATAAAACTGACCCAGGATGAGTAGACTCCCTTGAACTTGGCTTTAGGAAAAGAGTATTGCAAATATGGCTTGTGTTTTAACTGCCCTCCCTTTTATACTTCCTTGAACCAGAAAGAAGGAGCCTGAGCTGTGTCTTAACACCCTCTCCTCTCCTGGGGCTCAATAGCAAATAGCACTTAGACTTATATACCGCTTCACAGGGCTTTACAGCCTTCTCTAAGCAGTTTACAGAGTCGCCCCAACGATCTGGGTCCTCATTTTACCGACCCCGGAAAAATGAGTCAACCTTGAGGCGGTGAGAATTGAACTCCTGGAATGAGCAGCGAGTAAGCCTGCAGTCCTGCATCCTAACCACTGTGCCATCATTGCTCTCTCACTCAAGGAGTGTTTCTACCTTTGTTCTTCCTGTAATAGCTTTTAAATATTCCCTTGCAGGACATTTTCCATGGCTCTCTGTTCTACTGGGAATTGTGCGCGAATCTGGCCACTTCTCTAAAAATCTTGTGGATTTTGATCAGTTAGCAAACATGAGGCATCCCTGCCTTAGGTGGCTCTCTCACAACATGGGACGTTTTCTGTATGGTCCAGATGGGAGCATTCATGGGGGAAGGATGTTAAAGAAGTCAAAACGGTGGCTTTAGTCATATGATCAAAACCCCACCCATTGTTATATCTGTCGAGGTGAATGAAAAGGGATAGGGCTGTTCTGACCGAGGCTTCCCAAGAGCATGAAGCAAGCTCCTTGTCCCGACCAAAACCCCTTTTATTAATTTACTGGGAATTCTGCTCATTCACATCCAGCAAAGTCTTTCAAGGGAGGATTTACACTCACGGACCTTATCTGGCTTGGAGAGCTGTGAGGCCAATATCTGCAAAACTTGGCAAGGAGTCTCGGAGGGTCACAAACCAATTAAGCGAACTAATTGTCTCCTGCAAACTCCAGTCCCCTTTTGCTCCTCTTTTATTTCCTCTGGGAGGGGCCATTCACTGTCCACCTTATTCCCAAGTTGACCCCTGTTATTTGGCTGTTCCCTTTGTCTGGCAACTCTGCGCATGCACACACTGGGAACAGGCTCCAGCTGTTCATCTGCCTCACTGATGTCTGACTCGGGAGGCAGCCTATAACTGGCATACGGCTCTGGCCCCCTCTCTGCTTCTGACCCAGAGCCCTCATCAGAGCCTTCCTCAGACTCCAGGACTGGCCCATGTTCCGCCCCAACCTCCTCACTGTCCGAATCTGCTACCAGCTGCATTGGCCGCTGGCGGGCCACAACAAGGGCATTGATGCACAGTCACAATCACCTTGACTTATTGTCCTCCTTGGTATATCCACTGGACCAGAGATCTCTATAAATTATTTGGGGCAAGATCCCTGGTCCCATGCATCTACCTAGCTAGGCAGCACCAACCAAAGAAAACCTTTTGCTTGAAGCAGAGCATAAATTGTAAAGCAACCCTGCCTTAACTCCCTTGCACAGCAGGGATGAGCCTTGATGGTTTGTTCAAGAATAAGAAGGAAACCTGCCCTCCAGTGTCTCATCCCAGCAGCAACCTCCATTGGGAGCCAAGGGGGAAAATATAATGAATAGGTTTCCAAGACAAACAGGTTGAGGCCATGACTAACTGTTTATAATGAGCCAGGAAAGAGTCTCGATGCATAAGAAGCCTAAGAGAGGCCAGGCTAGGCTTCTTCTCCATGATGTGGGACTTTTGACTTGCTTTTTCCCCTCGGTCCTGTTCTGAAATAGCCATTCCAGCTGTGCTTAATCACCTTTCTCCTCACAGCTTTCTCTCAGGGGGGAAAAGCCAGCCACGTTATTCCTTACTCCCTTTAACATCTTCAGCCTGTGGGTATCTTCCAGCCCGGAGCCCTGCTGGTCCCTGAAAACTTGGAGCAACTTCTGGAGAACTCCAAAAGTCTTCCTTTTGCAACTAGACAGAAAGCTCCTTTTGGTGATTAGAGCAAGGCTGTTTCATACTCCTTACCGACACCACAACAGTTGGGGTAAGGGACAAGAGGGGGAAACCCAGAGTTTGAGGGGACGAGCATTGGAGTTGAGGAGGAGGCTGGGGGAAATTTTACCCTGTTGGGAGTTTTGGGTTCCTGCATTTCAACGAGGGCCTTTATTGGAAACATCATTGGCTTTTCAAGTGGTTTGGATTTTCTCCTTCTCCTCCTCTGCTCCACATGTTTGTGTTATTTAGTTTGCCTTTGTTTATGTTGAAGCTAAGTTAGGGTGATACGATATTTTCCTTTTCGACGTGCTCTCTGCAATTGCCTTCTTGACATGGTGGGGAAGGCCAGAGAAGGCTTTGCCAGCTGGAAATGTATGGGTCATGCTGGGGACAGGAGTTTCTCAAGGGCGTGTGCGTGTTTGCTGGAGGAGGAGGAGGAGGAGGAGGAGGTGAAAACTGCTGTGGAGACCAGCTTGGAGAAAGAGTTGGCCACTTTCTCGTTGTCTCCTTACTCTTCTCTGCTTTCCAAGCCACTAATGTATGATCTGTGCTCATTTCCACCCTGCTTTGAAGTTCTGCAGGGGAAAGAATAGAACCTGCAGACATGCATGCATAGCTCTCATCAGCTAGCCTTACTGGGATTTGAACCTGGGATGTGTTACATATTAGGCAGACTTGCTAGCCACTACACCACCGGTTCTCCTCCTTTATCAGCTAATATATATATATATTTCTATATATATATATATATTTCTGGGTCTATGCAAGGTGTAGATACAGTAACCTGGCCAAGGAAGAAGCAGAATCCAGGATTATGTGGCCCTCATGAGGTTGGTGATCGGATTCAAAATGGTTGAGGTCGCTATCACTGCAAGTGAATATTGGCATGATTTTGAAGGCGAGGATCAAGTGGTCTGATTCAGCTGGTTCGTATTGGTTCAACCGAACCGGTTGTTAAATCTCTCTCTCTCTCTCCCCACCCTCCTCTCTCTCATACACACACTATCAAAGTGTGTGTGCGGGGGGGTGGGGCGCTGCGCTGCAATGGAGAAACGGGCAACAGAGTGGCCAGCATAAGGGAAGGAGAAGGCTGCTTTCCAGTTATGTAATCTAATTTTTTTTTGCCAGAGGTTCTGCGGGCGTGGCCTGCCACAGGTTCTGGGGTCATGTGACCAGGTGGCCATGGCCAACTTTTCCTCACTTTTTAAAGAATTTTTTTCCTGCCGGTTCAGGAAAATAGGGAGGAATAAATGCTTTAAAAAGTGGGGAAAAAAGAGAGGCTCCAACAATCATGTGGATCAGCGGATCAGCACTTTTTAAAGCATTTTTTCCTGCCGGATTGGGACAATGTTCCAACCCCATGGACATCATTCCTCCGGGACTTCCTGTCCTCTACCATCCTCTGGGGTCCATTTAAGCTCACACCGACGCTTCAGTGACTCCATCCAGCTATCTCATTCTCTGCCGTCCCCTTTTTCTTTTGCCATCCATCTTTCCCAGCATTAGGCTCTTCTCCAGTGAGTCCTTCCTTCTCATTAAGTGGCAAAAGTATTGGAGTTTCATCTTCAGGATCTGGTCTTCTAAAGAGCAGTCAGGGTTGATCTCCTCTAGGACTGACGGGTTTGATCGCCTTGCAGTCCAAGGGACTTGCAGGAGTCTTCTCCAATACCATAGTTCAAAGGCCTAATTTCTTTGGTGCTCAATCTTTATGGTCCAACTTTCACAGCCATACATGGCAATTGGGAAAACCATAGCCTTGACTATATGCACTTTTGTTGGCAGGGTGATGTCTCTGCCTTTTTAGTATGCTGTCTAGATTTGCCATAGCTTTCCTCCCCAGGAGCAAGCGGCTTTTAATTTCTTGGCTGCAGTACCCATCTGCGGTGATCTTGGAGCCCAGGAAAATAAAATTTGTCACTACTTCCATTTCTTCCCCATCTATTTGCCAGGAATTGTGGGCCAGATGCCACAATCTTAGTTTTCTTAATGTTGAGTTTCAAGGTAACTTTTGCACTCTCCTTCTTCACCTGCTCTTTAGTTCCTCTTCACTTTCTGCTATTAGAGTGGTATCACCTGCATATCTGAGTTGTTGATATTTCTCCCAGCAATCTTAATTCCAACTTTTGATTTATCTAGCCCCGCCCTTCTCATGATGTGCTCTGCATAAAAGTTAAATAGGCAGGGCGACAGTATGCAGCCTTGCCGGACTCCTTTCCCCAATTTTGAAAAGTGGTTCCGTGCCCAGTTCTCACTGTTGCTTCTTGACCCGCATATAGGTTTCTCAAGAGACAAATAAGATGGTCTGGTATTCCCATCTCTTTAAGAACTTGTCTTGTTAGTCTATGATTGCCAAAAATCAGGAGGAATCTGATATCGTCTTTTCAAACTAACACATTTCATTAAAAGGCGTAAACTTGGCTACATCAGTTGTGGCTTCTGCCTCTTAATGTAACACCTTCTTGGCTTCTGTTCCCAAAGAGAGAGAGAGAGAGAGAGAGAGAGAGAGAGAGAGAGAGAGAGAGAGAGAGAGAGAGAGAGAGAGAGAGAGAGAATGTCTTTTTATTTTTGAAATTTGTCACCCCACCCCTGTAATCCTATGACACCTGGCAGCTTACAATACGATCGGATCCATTAAAACATCTACAACATAATACGACTAAAATAAAGGTAAATCTTGGGGGGGTGGGGGGAAGCCCATCACGAAATGCATGAAAAGCAACAACCAATTATGACGTGAGTAGCTGGCAACAACCACCGTTCATACGCTGTTACATAATGCTGCCTTGAACCATTTGTGAAAAGGTAATAAACGGGGGAGATTGTAAAGGCAGTTCCACAAACAAGCCCAGCCATGGAGAAGTAGCATCGGTCAGCTTCCATTCTCTTTACCTTGTGAAAGTGGGGAATGTTGTACAAAATTCTCCTGGCTTATCCACATTCAACAAGGTGAGACTGGCTAGAGCAGTGTTTCTCAACCTTGGCAACTTGAAGATGTCTGGACTTCAAGTCCCAGAATTCCCCAGCCAGCGAATGTGTGTGGCCAGCTCAACAACACTTGTGTTGGGGGTGCCTTTAGTGGGCTGAGTACTCTGCCAGCAAAAACGGGCTCCCGAGCTCCATTTTCGGCTGTGATGGCCTCCTGCAACACTCTGCCATCAAAAACGGAGCTCGGGAGGACTGAATACGGCCTTCGTGAGCGCCGTTTTCGCTGACAGAGGCACTGCGGGCTGGTCCTTCACTGTTTCCAGAGCAGTCCCGTGGGCCAGATCTAAGCACCCCACGGGCCAGATCCCCCCCCCCCGGGCCTTGAGTTTGACACCCCGGATCTAGGTCTTAGTAGACAGGTCAGATCTGTATGTTTTATCCAGTATCAAACTCCAGATCTGGAGTTTGGCATCATTAAACCTAATAAAGAAGACACGGCACATCTTAAAAGAGTACGACTTTGCCTGCCTTACCACTGAATTTAGAATGACCTTTTCTTTCCAACAGAAAGGCGGTGAGGAATGTCATCTTTTGGAAAGCCAGCCAGCGTGCCTCAGAATCCTCATTTGTATCATTTGAGGCTGCTTGTTCTTCTCTCCAGATGCACCATCTGGCCCATTACCCCGTTCTTTTCTGAGGAAACCAATGATTTTGCCATGTAATGCAAAACACCAATGGAATCACTACACAAGCAAAATGCCAGCGAGGGATCGCGGTTCAGCCACAAGGGATGGCATGTTAATTTGGTTTGGATTTTTTTTTTCCAGTCCGTCATCTGAGTTGTTCTTGGCAGCCCATCTTAAAAGGGCATCTCCCCTCTCTTCTCTTTCTCATTACTAAGGATAATCCAAGGATGAGGGCAATTGCTAATTTTGTTAATCATTCCATTTCACATTTTGCTTCCCAAAGAAATCTTTTAAAACTAGATAACTACTTCATTCTGTTTGCTTTTTTTTGTCTTGTCGGCTGCCAATCCCAGATCCAGCTGATTTCTCCAAAATATATAAAATGACACAAATGATACCCAGAGAATCAAGGCTGAGGAGAAAAAAATATCAACTCCAACAAATCTAATACACAAAGTACAAGCAACCTGATTTCAGTAGCACACATTTCCTAAATCAGACAGTTTTATGCCTTCATCTAAAGCAGCTGTCTCAAAATGAAGCTTGGGGGACTGCTGAAACACTTTGGAGATTGATCTGGAAGTTGCGCAGTTTGCAGATGGGTAACTATGGTTAACCATCCATTCGCCCATATTTTCCATCATGGCCCATTGGGACAGTAAATATTTTTAAAAAAGACAAATACTAAATGTGGAATATAAAATAAATAAATGACACTTTAATCCAGTGATGGCTAACCTGTGCATTCACGAGCGACCCCCACACGCAAGCATTTTCACCCTCCCCAGGTTTCAGGAAAGCCTCCGGAACCTGGGAAGGGCAAAAAACGACCCAACCGGAAGTTCGGAAACAAACTTCCGGTTTGCCCGTTGGGCCGTTTTTTGCCCTCCCCAAGCTTCAAGAAAGCCTCCAGAGCCTAGAGAGGGCGAAAAACAGGCCCAATGGGCCAACTGGAAGTTTGAAAATCAGCTGGCTGGCACGCACGTGCACACCGGAACTGAGGGCTGCCAAAGAGCTGCCAACAAATATGGCTCTAATACAATAATACAATAGTAGAGTTGGAAGGGACCTTGGAGGCCTTCTAGTCCAACCCCCTGCCTAGGCAGGAAACCCTATACCGTTTCAGACAGATGGCTATCCAACATCTTCTTAAAGACTTCCAGTGTTGGGACATTCACAACTTCTGGAGGCAAGCTGTTCCACTGATTAATTGTTCTAACTGTCACACATGCCATAAGTTTGCCATCATGGCTATAGTCAATCAAATTTTTATTACAGTCATAGCCGACGTAACAAGGATGGAATACAAACAATAATTAGGTTTTACCCTTTTTAAGGGTTTTTAAAGACTTTTTAACTGTGTATATCAACCAGGGGTGGGTTCCTGCTAGTTCTAACCTCTTCTATAGAAGAGGTTCCACAAATCTACCGTGCCGTTTAGAACCGGTTCCAGCTCCCCCCCCCCTGCCCGTCCACACATCATCAAGATGAAGAGCGAGAGGAGGAATTCTGGGAGTTGAAGTCCACAAGTCTTAAAGCTGTCAAGTTTGAACACCCCTGGGTTTTTTTTCTAAAGGGTTAGGGGTGCAAGGCTCTTGTAACTTGACAGCTTTAAGACTTGCACACTTCAATCCCAGAGTTCCTGAGCCAACATGACTGGAGGAGGAATTCTGGGAGTTGAAGTCCACAAGTCTTAAAGCTGTCAAGTTTGAACACCCCTGGGTTTTTTTTCCTAAAGGGTTAGGGGTGCAAGGGTCTTGTAACTTGACAGCTTTAAGAGTTCCTGAGCCAACATTTTGGTTGCTAAGCAAGAGCATTGTTAAGTGAGTTTCACCACATTTTACAAGTTGGGCACGCCCACCCAGTCACATGACTGGCAAGCCATTCCCACCCGGTCACATGGCTGGCAAGCCACTCCCACCCGGTCACATGGCCGGCAAGCCACTCCTATCCGGTCACATGGCCAGCAAGCCACTCCCACAAAGCAGGCCACACCTACAGAAGAGGTTCTAAAAAATTTTGAAACCCACCACTGATATGAACGATGTGGTGGCCTAATGGGAAAGACACTTGCCTCCTACTTGGAAAGCTGAGAGTTCAATCCTAGGCAAGGACAGATGTTTCTGTATTAGGGCGCAAATAAAAAATATCTGCTGTCAACTCTTGGTAGGTGTCAGAAAGGGCAACCAGCTAGTAAATGCTCAGCAATATTTAGTCGCCCTAACTCTACCCCAAATTAAGGGACTACATGTCAAGGTTCCAAGTAACAGACCCAACGAAATCAAAACTCTGAGGTCTGGAGTTTCTTCAAAGTAAAATTTTATTGGGAATAGCCATTACAGAGTTTTTTTTTTAAAAAGTGTGTGTGTGTGTGTGCTTTTAAAAATGTTTTTAAATTACTAGTTGTTCGCATTTCATCCTCCTTATGCTGGTCCATGACCATAAGAAATATTTGATAGATAGATATCATAAAGATTAATGCAAAAATAAGTGCATATCCACTGAAATGGGATTTATTCTTCAGTGAGAGAGTTTAAAATGAAATGAAAATAAATCCCAACAAGTGAATGGAAAGCAGTCGTAAAAAGATTTTTTGAAGCTCAGCCCTTACGCAGACAAGGATGAACGGGTCCTAATCCTGCAGTGAGGGGATTTTGTACTCCTGCTACGTTTTGAAGTGTTCGCATGGGTGGCTCCCTTGCTGCAAAATGTGGAACGTCAGCTTTGCTAAATTTGAGGGCCTTCTTCTCTGTCTGTCAAGTAAGATGCTGGGCCTCTGTCCTGTAGACCCCACCTGTGTGGCCCCCACACTGGTTGACAACCAAACACCCAGGAGCAGGATTCCTCCACAGCATCAAGTAAAAACGTGGACTTCTCTATGTGGAACTGGCTGTCTAAAATTAGATGTTAAATCAGGAGAAAACTAGATTAGCAGGTTTGCCATTGTAGCAACTACTTGAGCTCCAATAGTGCATAGGTTAATGAACAAAGGAAAATAACTTAGTCGACAGCTGCAATATTCTCCCTTTCTATCCCCCCACCCCCAATTGTCTTGTACATTTAGATGGCAACCACATGATGAATGCGTGCTCCTTATCCTGTTAGAATATAGAATAACAGAGTTGGAAGGGACCTTGTTTTAGGGAGTCGTTGAGGCCACCTGGGGGGTCGGTCTATGTCCTCAGGGTCAGCTGAGAGGTGCAAATGGGAGTGCAGACTTCTTGAGGATGACTGAGAATGGATGAATATGGAGGCCAATATTTAGAGGGTGGGGAATATATGCCATCTGAGGATTGAATTGTTTTCTGATTTTGGGTGTTTTCCTCTAGAGGTTCTGTTTCTCAGATTAGGGAACCTCCTCAGTTCAGAGGAGGAAGGGATGTGCTGGCTGTTTATATTATTGATTGATTGATTGATTGATATAACTTTATTACTTTTTTTTACAAATAACTGAAGATGGTGAACATATCCAACCAATCTTCCTCCTCATATTTTGCCCCCTGGGAGGTAGGTTGGGGTAAGAGAGAGGAACTGGCCCACCCACCAGGCCACGCCCACAGAACCGGTAGTAAAATTTTTGGAATCCCACCACTGATCGTACTCCAGATGTATCTGGGAGGGAAAGACTCAAAAAATCCAGAAGAGATGAGTTGAACTATATCCCTGTTAGATTGGGTAATGAAAGGCACAAAAGGCTAAGATAACAACGGCTCTTTATTTGGTCAAGTACAGGAATCCACTGAGTGAGAGGTCTGGCAGCTCCCTTTTTAAAGGGGAGCTGGCCAGCGCTTCAGCCAATCAGGTCTCTCTCTGTTCTCGCCTGAAAAGAGAGGACCCGACTGGAAACTACTATTGTCCTTGCAACAACTAGAGGGGGGAGTATCTAACAATCTTCACCAAGTGGATTTTTCTGGATTGCTGAACTAGAACGTAACCAGGGAGAGTCTGAGAAGACGTTCCCAACTTCTTAGCAGACAGCCTGTTAAGAAGTGTAGGAATTGAAGTTGCTAATGAATTGAGAAGTGAGAGAGAAATAAACCAATATTCTAGCTTGCGGCTTTATGTGGTACAGCAACATTCCAGAAAAACTACATATTTTATGCAGAGTCCCCAACCTCTTCCTCAAAATTATTGTGTGTTGGTTGTTACCCCTTTCATATTGGGCTTTCATGAGGTCTAGGCAGGGGTGGTATTCACTTACTTTCCCTAACGATTCGCAAATGCGAGCATGTGCCCGTCCACGCATGCTCTTGGCCTTCCGTGCATGTGCTTTGATCGCAAGCATGGCTAGCACGCGTGCGTGTAGCTTGAAAATGAGGCTACATAGGATGTTTTGGAGCCTGGGAGTGGCGTGGCGGGCCCACCCGTGATTTCCACTACTGGTTCAGAATACCATTTCTGGATCTAGGCATATCCTGATAGTGAAAGAACATGTGCTCTTTGTAAGTAGACAACACAACTTGAGAATTTTTTTATAATGATAAATAGGCATGCTAGAGCCAAACTTCCTACTTCATTCATGGGTGTGTTTTGTGTAATTGCTCTCCTGCTGTGGATTAATAATGTTGATCTATGTCAATGAAGCATTTCTATTTATTGTTGTTTTAATTTCCCCCAGCAGAGAGAATTTTGGTTTGTATGCCGTCTGCATTCTCTCATTTTGACCGTTTAGCTAGGCTCACATTTTTAAAATCAAGGTTTCATTATTTTCTTTGAGCTTCAAGGGTTAGCAAAAAGGAAAATAAAAAAACCCAGGAGATTTAATCGTACTTTTTTTTCAAGCTTCAAGCTTTACTTTGGTATTGCCATACTGCCTGAAGAATTCTGGGAGTTGAAGTCCATGCCTCTTAAAATTTTAGGCTTTTGGAAAAGCACTCTTACTGGAGACTTATGCCCAAGAAGATAGAATTAATTAGTTTAAAGTAAAAATAGACCACATACCATGTTAGAGGAACTCGGGGGGAGGGGGGTATACAATTTCCTTCTCAGCTTCTAGTCTTGGTCATACTTGCTATTGAAATGACTTAGGCTTGATCAGTAAAGAAAAGCGAAAGGGAGAGTACAGAAGAAAAGATATAGAAACTGAAAACTGGTACCAATTGCCTTGAGAATTTTGCCTGAAGCCCACTCAGATGCCCCTGAAGAATACAGAGATTGATATTTCCTTTAGAGTAGGGGTGTCCAGCAGTAGTGGGATTCAATTTTTTTTACTACTGGTTCTGTGGGTGTGGCTTGGCTTGGTGGATGTGGCTTGTTGGGCGTGGCAGGCGAAGGATACTGGAAAATCTCCATTTCGACTCCACTCCAGGGGAAGGTTACCACAAAATCCCCATTGCCTCCTGATCAGTTGAGACTCGGGAGGCAGAGAACAGATGGAAGCGGGGCCAGTCAGGTGGTATTTAGCGATTCTCTGAACTACTCAAAATTTCCACTACTGGTTCTCCAGAACTGGTCAGAACCTGCTGAATACCACCTCTGGTGTCCAGTCTTTTCCATGGCTGGCAGGGGAATTCTGGGAGTTGAAGTCTACTGGTCTTAAAGTTGGACATTCCTGCTTTAGAGCCTCCTTCTCTTAAAAAGTGGTAGTATTTTGGGTGGGGGATATGGTATAGTACATGACCGTTTCCCCATGACAGGAAACCTGGGAGGCAGTTGAGAAAAACAATGACTATTTAACTTTACCCACTGACTCTCATAAAAATAATATTGGTGAGTGGATTTCATAAATAAATAGAAATAGAATTCTTTATTGATCAAGTGTTGATTGGACACACAAAGAATTTGTCTCTGGGGGATAAGCTCTCAGCATACATACAAGCAACAAGAGATCAAACAGTGTCATAAAATACAATCATCATAAATCATAAGACAACACTCAATGATAGTCATAGGATACTAAACCATCAACATAAATCATAATAGGATACCAAATAAAGGCAATCAACAAAAAATATGAGATGCAAACAACAAAGTTACAGTCAGACACTAAGGAAATAGGTAATATGAAAGATGAGAAGGATAATAGTGATAGTAATACAGCCCTACTAGGTGATTTGAGGGCATAAACCAATGTTGTGGGAAGTTTAACAGAGTGATAGCATCTCTTTGTGTCTGGTTGTTTAGGCGTGCAATGCCCTATAGCATTGTCTTGAAGGTAGAAGTTGAAACAGTTTATGTCCAGGATGTGAGGGGTCTGTAGTTATTTCCCCAGCCCTCTTTCTGACTCGTGCAGTATACATGTCCTCAATGGAAGGCAGGTTGGTAGCAGTTGTTTTTTCTGCAGTCCTAACTCTGAAATCTGTGGTTGCAGAATCAAAACAGGCAATTTTAGAGGTGCAGATGACAGACTCAATAATTCCTCTGTAGAACTGAATCAGCAGCTCTTTGGGCTGTCTGAGCTTTCTGAGTTGGTGCAGGAAAGACCTTCTTTGCTGGGCTTTTTTTGATAACATTTTTGGGGTTAGGTGTCCATTTTATGTCTGGAGAAGAACCTAGAAACTTGAAGCTCTTTACTATTGATACTGTGTTGTCTAGTATTGGAAGAGGTGGTAGAATAGGAGTTAGAACAGCTAAAACAGAAATTAAAAAGAACATTTTCTTTTTTTTCCCCTTAAAAAAAGTAGCTAAAACAAGCTCAAAATCAACTTACTCCGTAAGAAACGAAAAAGAAACAATTGGTTTGGATTGAAACCTCAGGGGTGCTCATCGTTCCAGATGTTTACAGCAGCTGCGAAGGACATGTCATCAGCAAAATGAATCCATGACTAATATTTGCAAATGTCTGAAAATGCCTGGATTCTGCCTGCAGAGAAGGTACTTTGGAATCAGAACAGAGACCAATTAAGGACCATGTCTTATGTTAGACAGAGTTGATCAAAATGTAACAGTCAGTATAAGTTTACTAAAGGTTGAAGTTGTGGGGGAGTTGAGTTGAGAAGTTAAGAAGTTTCACGAATTCTCAAGCTTTTGCTGTTCTCAAGACATCGGACAGGTGTACCATAACTCAGCTTGCCCTTGAAGATGGTTTTGAAGCTGCAGGAGATGCAAAAGTTGGGTTTTCTCTTTTGGAGACCAGATCATCATCAACACTGCCTACAAACCACTGTTTGGACTTCAAAATGTAATCCTAGTTTAGGATGCCGATATTTGAAGAACACCTCAAAGCTCTTTGGGATGAGAGGCCCTCAGAAGCTTACAGCTAGGAAGAATATATAATGTAAAAGGGACTTTTTGGTTATAGTACAGTATTTTTCGGAGTATAAGACTCACCTAGCTTTTGGGGAGGAAAACAAGGGGAAAATATCTGCCCCTGCGTCTCAGCAATTTGCTTCCTTGCAACAAACGGCAAACAATACAGATAATATACACTGTTTGTAGTGTTACACTTCAGACTATACTTGTACAGATGCTGTTAAAATTGATGCGCTTTCTGGAAGTATAGTTATTCTCTGCTATTTAAAAGGAGATACAATAACACTGGGTCTCTTCAGATCAAGCATTTATTTTAAGAAGTTCTTCATTTTGTTAAGCTGTCTAGAACAATAATAAAGCAGTCTTCAAAAAGTAAGTCTAATAATTTGAACATTCTACAGGCATTTATAATTATTGACTTACCTCCTTGCAGCAAACAGCCTGGCTAGCCTCCCAACAATTTGCCTGGTAAAGCAAAGAGCAAGTTTCACTTTCAATTTCTCCCGATCATCAGCTGTTTCAGGCTGCAGGGATTGCTATAGCCTATTGCAGCCTCAGCAAGCCCCTGTTTGCTGCAAGGAGGTAAATTGCTGGGAGGCAGAGGCCAATGTGTGGGGGCAGTGGCTGGGGGGATGGGTACATTCAGTGTATAAGATGCACCCTAATTTTCACCCTCTTTTAGGGAGCATAAAGGTGTGTCATACTTCGAAAAATATGGTATTTAATTTTGAAATACCTTTCCCTCAGAAGCTGGGGTGGTCGCAGTATTGCTAGTTTTCATCCCCAGGAAAAGATCTGATTTTCATGCTGGCATTCAGACATATTGTGGAGCTGCAATACTCTTATTGCTGCTTAAATTCTTTAGGGCAGGGGTGTCAAACTCAAGATCCATGGGCCTAATGCAGCCCATGATGTGGTCGGAGCTGGCCAGCGTGACTTTGGCCCAGTCTACCCAATGCGAAGAGGAAACATGCCAGCAGTTTGGGGAGTGGTGTCAAACTGGCCACACCAACCTGGTTGGCCATGCCCACCAAGTTGGCCACACCCACCCAGTTGCGCCCCTCCACCTCCTGATGTCAACTACAGCCCTGATGCAACCCTCAATGAGATTGAGTTTGACACCCCTGCTTTAGGGTATATTCCTTGTTTTAGCTGTTATGTATTTTATGGACCATGTCTTATCCCCTCAGATCCTTATGTTAGTGGGATTGTTGTGAATATTGTAATAAATCTCCAGTTACAAAGGTTATTGTATAATGAAAGGGCACCGTCTTAAAATATTTGTTTGTTTACATTATGCACACAGTTTCAACTTTGTGTTCTGGGGTCAGTCGTCCATCTTTCACCATCACAAAGCTGCTTTTGTCAATGACCCTGGAAATCTTCCTGGTAACAGAACTGCCCTGCGATTGGGGGGAGGGAACACCAATGGGCCTGAAAAAATGTGGATTCCGTGCAGTGGTGGGTTTCAAAAATTTTTAGAACCTCTTCTGTAGGTGTGGCCTGCTTTGTGGGAATGGCATGGCAGCCATGTGACTGGGTGGGAGTGGCTTGGTGACCATGTGACTGGGTGGGCGTGGCCAACTTGTAAAATGTGGTGAAACTCACTTAACAACGCTCTTGCTTAGCAAGCCAAATGTTGGCTCAGAAACTCTGGCATTTGAAGCACGCAAGTCTTAAAGCTGTCAAGTTACAAGACCCTTGCACACCTAACCCTTTAGAAAAAAAACCCCAGGGGTGTTCAAACTTGACAGCTTTAAGACTTGTGGACTTCAACTCCCAGAATTCTTCCTCCAGTCATGTTGGCTTAGGAACTCTGGCATTGAAGTGTGCAAGTCTTAAAGCTGTCAAGTTACAACTCCCAGAATTCCTCCTCTCGCTCTTCATCTTGATGATGTGCGGACAAGCGTGGGGAGGCAGCTGGAACCGGTTCTAAACGGCACTGTAGATTAGTGGAACTTCTTCTATAGAAGAGGTTAGAACTGGCAGGAACCCACCCCTGATTCCGTGTGAAAGTGAGTGACCGCTACAGACAGAGGACACTGAGGTCGGTTTGATCTGGTAAAGGGAATGGGTGAGGATTGAATTTCAAAACAAATATATCAAGGAAGAGCAAGGGGACGGCTGTGGTTGGATGGAGTTGAGATCCTCAAACAGGAAGAGGTGAAAAGTTGAGGGGATAAAAGGCAGTGAGTGTCTTTTGTATGGAAGTGATGAAAGCAAGAATAGTTTGTAAGGTCAGAAGGCTGTCGTGATTGGGGTTGGAGTGAGTAAAGATGCGATGAGGTGGAATGGATGGAGTGGAAAACCAATGTGGTCTAAAGGGGAAGGATTGGCCCAACAGCAAGTTCAAGGTCAGCTGTCACCAACTCTTCCCTTTCAGTCCTACAAGCACTCAGAATTGTTGATGTGGGAATAAAATGGAGGCAGATTTGCTCTGGAAGCCACTCTGACAGGATAGCATGTAACCAGTTACCTAGGCGTGCCTTTTATTTTCTTCCCTTAGTTGCTTCTTGTCTCTAATCTTTCTGCATTTTCCTAATACAGGTATGCATTAGGAATACATGTATGCGTGTTGACAGCAGTTCCGATCCAATGCCGTAATTTTTAACAAAATTGGGGTTTCTTTCTTTCTCTGTGCCCCTCTGTCCCGCCCTTTTTGTTTCTTCTCTAGTCAGACTGTGACCAAAGAGGACATATATTCTCAACCCACAGAGTCAGATTGTTCTTTCCTTTCTGACGTGTTCAGGTACTTTGCGGATTTCAGATCGTGTGGGTGGGGCATTTGAAAGCTGGCAAGGCCTCCAAAAATCCTGCCCTCCCTAGATTAGATCCAGCTTTTTTTTCACAGGTGCACCGGGGCTGATCGCTGAAGAGATTTGCCTTAACTATTAGTAGTTCAGATTCTTGTAAAGAATATGAGTTTGCAGTAAACCTTTATATTCATATAAAGTTGCATTGTATTCTCCCGGTTGCAATGCATGGCAAGTTGGACCATAAGAAAGTTGGACCATAAGAAAGGCTGAGCACCAAAGAACAGAGGCCCTTGAACTCTGGTGCTGGAGAAGACTCCTGCGAGTCCCTTGGACTGGAAGCAATCAACTGGTCAGTCCTAGAGGAGATTAACCCTGACTGCTCTTTAGAAGGCCAGATCCTGAAGATGAAACTCAAATAGTTTGGCCACCTAATGAGAAGGAAGGACTCACTGGAGAAGAGCCTCATGCTGGGAAAGATGAAGGGCAAAAGAAGAAGGGGACGACAGAGAAGGAGGTGGCTGGATGGAGTCACCGAAGCAGTCGACGTGAGCTTAAATGAACTCCAGAGGATTGCGTGGAGGAACATTGTCCATGGGGTCGCGATGGGTCGGACATGACTTTGCAACTAATAACAACAACAACAACATTGATTTGAACTTCCTGGACTTCCAATTTTCCGTGCTTGACAGATGTCCCAAGACACACAATAGCGGTAACTTCTAATCTCACAATTCATTTGAAGACTCATCTTTTGAAAGCAACATACAATAGGGCAAAATATGAAAACAGTAATTTCCTCAATCTGCAGAAACAAGAGATAACAAGTGCCCTAAAATGAAAAATTAGCAGGGATTGTACTGCTGCATTGATGCTTGTCTACAAAGATTAGGGCGGAATATTTATGCTCATGAAAAATACATGGAAAGAGGGGAGTTGCCTTAGCGCAGGATATGTCTGGAATTCATACCACAAAGGAAGCATGATTTCATTCTTAGGTCAAATCAAGGCAGGATTTGTAGATGCAAAACTCTGAATTCAATGGCAGGAGATCCTGAGTTCAAGTTCTGCCTTAACCATGAAAGCCAGCTGGGTGACATTAGGCCAGGTACCCCCTCTTAGCCCAATCCACCTCTCAGGGTTATTGTTTTGGGGGTACAATAGAAGGAGGAAGGTGCACTGGATATGTTTGCCCCCTTGAGTAATTTGTAAAAACAATAAAGGTGGGATACAAATAAAATAAAATAAAAATTTAGGATGCGGTGGCTCAGAGGCTAAGAAGATGCTGAGCTTGTCGATCAGAAAGGTTGGCAGTTTGGCGGTTCGAATCCCTAGAGCCGGGATTTGAGTGAAGCTCCCGTTACTTGTCCCAGCTTCTGCCAACCTGGCAGTTCGAAAGCGTGTAAAAATGCAAGTAGAAAAATAGGGTCCAGAATAGGGAAGGTAACAGAGTTCTTTGCGCCTTCGGCATTGAGTCATGCCGGCCACATGACCACAGAGACGTCTTCGGACAGCGCTGGCTCTTCGGCTTTGAAAGGGAGTTGAGCACCGCCTCCTAGAGTCGGGAACGGCTAGCACATATGTGCAAGGGGAACCTTTACAATGCTCACTCGGTGAGGAGAAATATGGACACAAATGAAGACCTCTTCATCCCTTCCAGTGTGAACAAAACTACACCTAAATGAAAATTGTACCAGATCTACAACTGTGTGTGGCCTGCATTTGAAGCGGAGATGAGCACTGCCCCCTAGAGTCAGGAACAACTAAGACATATGTGCGAGGGGTACCTTTACCTTGACAAATAAAATAAAGATTGATTTGGTGATATAATCTTAAAGAAGGAGGTTACATTATAAATTGATTTGTAACTGCTGTAAAAGATCAGAATCCGCTTCTTTATATTTTCTCTCTTTTTTCCCTCTAACTTAATTTACTCTTAGTTATTTTCTGGGTAAAATGGGGCTTTGTAGGACAAAGCTTTTTTCAACCAAAGTACCTCAAATGTGCGAACTTACAGAATGGTTCAAAAAACCAGAACCCATGACTTCTGTGGAACTGAAATTTTGCAAATTTTATCAAACATTTTATGACCTAAAAATTATCATAAAGCATTGACTCCTTATATTTGACTCTGCTGTAAGTTCAACTTGGACCACTTCCAAGGCAGATGTATCTCTGAATATTGCCTTGAGTTTTTAAGAACTTTTCCACTCAAGTTGTTCCACTGATTAATTGTTGTCACTGTCAGGAAAATTCTCCTTAGTTCTGGTTTGCTTCTCTCTTTGATTAGTGCCCATCCATTAGCCCTTGCCTTGCCTTGAGGTGCTTTGGAGAAGGTGAAGGATCAACCTATTCTCCAAAGTACCCGAGGGCAGGACAAGAAGCAATGGATGGACACTAATCAAGGAGAGAAGCAACCTAGAACTAAGGAGAATTTTGCTGACAGGGAGAACAATTAATCAGTGGAACAACTTGACTCCAGAAGTTGTGTGTGTTCCAACACTGGAAGCTTTGAAGATGAGATTGGACAACCATTTGTCTGAAATGCTATAGGGTTTCCTGCCTGAGCAGGGGGTTGGACTAGACGACCTCCAAGGTTCCTTCCAATTCCGTTCTTCTGCCTTTTGTTCCTTGGATTTGGTTCCCCATACATCTTGCTCTCTTCTCTTCCTACAGTCCTCCTATCAGCCTGCAATAGGGAAAGTCCTGATTCTACACCAAGATTCTTCATGGCGGAGGCATTCGGGGGCCCTTTTCCACTCTATTCCCATGCCCCTTTTTGTTAAGAACAGCATCTAAAGCTTGCAAGTTGGGTGGGGAGAGAAAGACCCAACAAACACGTTCCCATTTCCTCACATTTGGGCTACGTTTGATTCAACTCGGCTTAAGAACTGGAGTCCATGCCCCCTCCCTCCCACCAGCTTAATATCTCTTCTTCCTTGCCACCCCAAAGGCTTCTCTTTGCTTTCATGAAGAGCCAACTGAAAGCCGTATCAGCAGAATCTCAGCTGCCCCTGCGGCTTCCACCACAGAATGAATTGATTTAAAAGCAAGGTTCAGTTTTAAAGATGGGGTTTACAGTGTGTCCGTATGACTAATGAGGGTTTGGAAGACATCTAGGCACACATCAGGCTAACCTCAGTGCAACCCAACCATAGCAACTGGTCCCTTGTGTGATTCCTTGCCATACCCAAGGCCCAGGCATCCGTCTCTGTGTGCATCGAAGGGAAGGAAGCTGACCTTGCTTTGAAATGCTGACGTCTATTTACACCAAAAAATGTTGAATGCATTAACAAGCGGGAGAGTTAAATCCCGAGGAAGCAAATATGGCAGTCCAAAGCAATGTGAATCATAAGAACATGGGCAGAGCCTAGTAGATTAGGCCAAGGGCTCGTCTCATTCAGCAACCAGCTTCCTGATTTGGCCATGCAGATGCTGACAAGAGAGCACAAAGTCAACACTACTTCCTGTTTTCTGTTTATTTCCCAGAAACTCCGATCTAAAGGCTTATTCGTATTAAGTGGCACATTGGTTAGAGTCCGGGGTAGGCTGCTATGGGTTTGCCCGGGTTCAGGAGAACCTGTAGCTAACGTTATGGCCAGTTCAGAGAACCTCCAAATTCCACCCCTGGCTGGCCCCGCCCCTCCCACTCCTCTCCTTCCAGGAGTCTCCGCCCACCATGGCCACACCCACCCAGCAACCAGGCAGAGAACCCATTGCTGAAATTTTTGAACCCCACCCCTGGTTAGAGTGCAGTACTGCAGGCTACTTCGGCTGCCTGCAATTTGACAGTTCAAATCCCACCAGGCTCAAGGTTGACTCAGCCTTCCATCCTTCCAAGGTGGGTAAAATGAGGACCCAAATAGTTGGGGGCAATATGCTGACTCCGTAAACCGCATAGAGAGAGCTATAAAGCACTGGAAAGTGGTATATAAGTCTAAGTGCTATTGCTATTGCTGCTATTCTGTTTGAATGTGGAGGCTCAGTTAACATAGGTAATAGTGGCTGGCCAAACCTTTATGCAAACAGGTGTCTACCGTAATTGTGGCTTCCCCAACTTGTCCCCCTGCCAATAAGTTGGGACTCCAACTCCCAGAATTCTCTGGGAGGCCAGTGGATTTGCCAGTGGTTTATGCTAGCTGAGAATTTCGGCGTTTGCATTTCCCAGAGGGGGAAAAGCGAATTTGAATTTTTAAAATGGATTTATAGTATTGGATTTATAGCCCTCCTATACATGTTTCTAATCCAGTGACGTGCAGTGAGGTTTATGGCTGGTGAGGCTGGTGACATCATCAGGAAGGCAGGGAATGGGACCAGGTGTGCAGGAGGCTGAGGCAGCCTCAGCCTCCTGAACACCTGGTCCCATTCCCCGCCTTCCTGAGTCAACATGAAGGGGACCGCGAAGTGCGAGCCGGCGGAGCGTGCTCCACGGTCCCCTTCATGTTGACTCAGGAAGGCAGGGAATCGGACCACTTGTGCCTTTCCCCTTTTCCCTTTTTTTTCTTTTCATGATGAGAGCAGTGAGGCTCTGCCTCCCCTGCCTCCCCTGACCGCACATCCCTGTTCTAATCTGAGATCCAGGAACATCTTCTGATACTTCTCATAACCAAATGGCAGATGGATTTAAATTTCTCTCCTCTGCCATGGTCAGATTGTGCCTAGAATCATGAATGAACTTCTCGGGGATGTCTAGAAGTCGGGAGGAAAGCAACCACGATAAAAAGAAGGCAGGGAAGGCAAAACGAAAGTTTGTAGATGCTAGATGTATTTTGTCCAGAAAAGAGAAGACCACGGGGAGATAAGCTTGCTGTCTTCAGAAGGGCTGTCATAAAGAAAATGGACAGAATTGTTCAGAAATTTTTTTCCAAAGAATCGGACAAGAAATAGTGTCTCAATTTATAAGGACTCAGATCTTGGGGGTCTATGATGACTCATTGCAGCCAGGTGGGTATAACTCAGTGGGTATGGCCACTGCTGCTAGGTGGGCATGGATGGGTAAGCAAGTCCAGGTCAACGTGAAGCATCTGTATTCAGAAGGGTCTCTTAAGGGGCTGAGTACAGTGGAGCAAATCATTTCAGGAAGGAGGTGGTAAAACATCAGGAATTCCACTGAGTGAGGAGTACCTATGATGAACAAAGTGTTAGATGTAAATGACCTCCAAGATCCAACATAGGACATTAATCAAATTGCAGCAGCAAACCAAAGTCGTTTCCATGGTTTTCCTCCAGCTGTGTGCGTGGCTTACCAGACTCAATCAGGTTGTTGGGTATAAGCAGGGTAAGAAGAAACGGGGGATCAGGATACCTTCAAAATTCTGATGTTAAAATATCAATACTCAGCTGCCACATTAAAAAAGCAACAACAATAATAATAACGAATCAGAAGCAGACAAAGCAAAAAACAAAGCCATTTCCACTTTGCACCTGTCTCTTGTTAATGCTATCTCGGCAACAGGATGCAATGTTTTTGCTGAACTCCATTAAAAAAATATATTTTTTTAAATCCAAATTTTGGATGCAGCTCAGGGCATTCTGTGGTTTCTATCCTGGTAGCCTCTGTTCAGGAAGCGCTCTTTGATATATTTATGTCTTTCGGAGAAAGGGAAGTTTGCCGGTGTGCCAGAAAACAGCTTTCTGGCTTGGCCTTTGACTAGTTATGGACCAAAATCCTTGCTCTGTAGGAAAGATTTGTATGGACTCAGAAGCCCCTGGTGATGAGTCAACCCCTGTTCGGTTGCTGAATGCCCAGGCATAGGAAGACATATAAATGATCCCATGCAAAAAGTGCCAATCTCGGAATCACCTCGCCAGCCATGGACAATCCTAAATTGGATTCACACCTTACATGGCATCTGCTGGGATTTGCTGTATAAATCTAGATATTTTTAAAAAAATGTATGTATGTGTGGGTGTATGTTCCAATATAACTTTGGAGCAATTTTAACCATAGATGATTTACTCTTTGGAAAAAAATACTGTAGGTGTAAGGCACCCCTAACACACCTCAGAGTGTGTGTTCTGTGAAGATACAGCCTGTTGTACCTTAAAATGGCTTCTACTGTAACTGTCGTAAAATGGCTTCTACTGTACAGCGCAGTGGAGTTGCCATGGTAATGGCTTCACAGTACTCCACAAGGGGGCTCCCTCTGGTAAGCGGGAAAATCCAACATTAGAAATTACGTTTGGTCCGAACATTTCCCTCCCTATAAATAAATATCCAGGCAACGCTGAGTTATCACCTAGTAGGGTATATTTGTCACTGTGGGGTCCCACATCAAACTGTACATCACATTGTGACTGGCTGTAAGCCAAGGACATTACTGGACCAGTTTCTGATTTTTTCTAGGTAAATAATGCTGCACTTCAGTGGTTAGATGGCCTAGACATTGAATGTAGATTTTTCTAATATTCATATTTTATTGTGTTTTTAACTTAGGTGAAACGTTAATATACATTGCAAATCTACTTATGTTATGCCATACACTAAATCAAAAACCTGTTGGAGGAAGACGTTACATGGTTTCATTGATCTAGTACACGAGTGTCAAACTTGATCACGTCATGTAACGTCGCACGACATTTTTTGCCTTTGTGGAGCTGAGGTGGGCGTGGCCTGTGCGTGATGCATCCGGCCTGCGGGCCGCCAGTTTGACACCCCTGATCTAGTACATGGCATGCTGGCTGGGGAATTCTGGGAGTTGAAGTCCACACTTCTTCAAATGGCTGGGGTTGACCCCAAAGTGCTTTTTTAAAGAGGCTCAGAGCTGAAGAAGCTTCTTGGGGCGAGAAGCGAAACGCCTTCAAAGAAAAACCAGAAAATCCAGTTGCCTCTTGAAAAAGCACCTTTGGGGCAACCAGGACCTGGATGGCTGAGAATCTCTGTAGACATTTGGCTGAGGCTGAGGAACACTGCTTTACCAACAAGATCTCTGCTTCTTAACCACAAGTGTCTCCAGTGGAAAGTTGGTCTTTGGCTTTGATTCTCTAAAAGGAAGAGATTGTGCTGCTATGGAGTTTTATGCCCTGCATAAATCAAGTTCACTGTGAGGAATTCAGGATTTTGGCATCTGTCTTTACGTGCTTTGCAGAATTTGTAGACATCTACCAAAGGTTGACAAAAACAGGAGGACTAAACAGAGCAGCAAACGACCAAAGCAAACATCTAGCTTTGTAGATAAGGTCCTAATCCTACTACACTCCATAAGGAATGGACTTAACTCTAAGTGGACAAATAAATCAAGACGGTTCTTTTTCCACATTAAAAACATCTGTGCATGACAGCGACATGCTGGCTTGTGTAATTGCAAAGAACCAAGCATTGCAGAAAGGAGGGGAAATGGTGGCTTAACTGAGGTAGGAGTCCAGTGTAGGATGTTAATTGTTCAACGGAACCACTCCTGGACCTCAAACGTTATTCTGTATTGCACAGATGCGAACCCATCTACCTTGATGTATTTCCTGCTCAAATGTTCTTTCCTCTTAGTTCCTGTGAAATAGGAACTAATGTGACAGACTCTTCACACATACAGTTTTTTTTCCCTTCAGCTGAAAGTACCTCCTTTTAGATATGGGTACAATAAAAACCAGAACGGTCAGCTTTTGCATCAACTCAAGTTCCTATTTTTTATTCTGTGCAGGTTTTAACAATATTAAATATCTTATGGTATTTATTTGTCCTTTAGTTGAGCCAAATAGTTCATTTAATGAATGTTTGCATATGTACTGTTTACGGCAGACACCTTGCTTTTTTTTTTTTACTCTGTCCCACATCATATTATTCCCTTTTGTAAGAGGTAAGCAACAGGGGTGAAAATCAGCAGGTTCTGACAGGTTCTGGAGAACCGGTAGCGGAAATTTTAAGTAGTTCGGAGAACCGGCAAATACCACCTCTGGCCGGCCCCAGAGTGGGATGGGAATGGAGATTTTGCAGTATCCTTCCCCCAGGAGTGTGGAGGGAATGGGGATTTTGCAGTATCCTTCCCCTGCCACACCCTCTAAGCCACGCCCACAGAACCAGTTGTAAAAAAATATTGAATTTCACCACTGGTAAGCAACCTTGTGTAAAATTGAAAAAGAGAGAGAAATCAGGAATATATTTCAGTAGAACAGGGGTGTCAAACTCAATTTCATTGAGGGCCGCATCAGGGTTGTGTTTGACCTCGGGAGCTGGGGTGGGCATGGCCAGCTTGACATCATTTGTGTTGTGGGTCTCTGGTGGCCTAAGTGCTCTGCCAATGAAAATGGGCTCCTGAGCTCTGTTTTCAGCTGTGAAAGCCTCCTGCCGTCCTCTGTCAGCAAAAATGGAGCTTGTGGGGCTGACAGAGGGCAGCAAGAGGCCGTTGCGGCTGAAAACAGAGCCTGGGAGGACTGCACGTGGCCCTCCCGAGCTCCATTTTCACTGACAGAGGGCACCGCGGGCCGGTCCTTTGCTGTTTCTAGAGCGGCCCCAGTGGCCAGATCTAAGTACCCCGCAGGCAAGATGTGGCCCCCAGGCCTTGAGTTTGACACCCCTGCAGTAGAATACGCTTTACAAGTTTATAAGGAGAAAACTTTGACCCGTTCAGATACCCGTTAAAGGCTTTCAAAGTCAATAAAAATGCAGTGGAAGGAAAAATGCTCTTGAATATTCGTATCCTGCTTTGTTCTGTCATAAAAGCGAGGCTGTGATTCCCAAAATCCAGAGCTTAATACTGCAACTTTTACTTACAACAGCCGTGGGTGACTGGTGGAAGTCTGCCCAGAAGGAAAGACGCAAGAGGAAGATTTTTACAGATCACAGCTTGTGGTTGTTAGTATTCCCCTGCCACAAAACCCAACATCTCTTTGCAAGAACTCATCGCGGTGTATTATCTTTGGACAGCTGCCTCGTTGTAGTAAGGGCGAAGTAGCTCCCCGCGTTCAGAGTACCAGATCCTGAGTAGAACTAGGTGAAAATTATCTTTGGTTTGCTCACTTTCTTGGCAGCCAGCGAGGCGTAGGCACCTAAGGATCAAGGGACCCAAATTGAACTTTGTGTTGGCATTGGAAAGCAAGACATCAAAGCGTCAGGAACTTTGGGATCTCTTCTGGAAATCCATTTGGAACCTTGACCACTTCATCCTGCAAAGGGGAGAAACTGGAAAAGCTAATAGTATTGGCTGTCTTCTAGTGTTTATCTCCACACTGATTCTATTTGACAAATAAGCAATTAGTAGGGAAGGCAAGAGATGGTCACCGGCCTAGAGGCTCATCATCATCAGAAGATTCAAGATGAAATATCCCTTCGTACGATACGTTAATGGCTCCTGAAATCTGCTGCCTTCAAAAGGGCTGGCCAGAGTGTTGGGCACAGGGGTGTCTTCTGACCCAGTTCCCCAAACACGACAAATCCTATGAAATTAACTCCAAGATTCCTTTATTAGGAGCGCCAGCAGCCCTGGCAAAAAAGTTTCTCTCTCAACACAGGCTAATAAGTCTGTCCGGCAGGGGAGATGAATAGTTGTCTGCCACATCTATTCATCTCCGCCCCCTGCCTTTTATTCCTAGAGCTAGGGTGGGGCTTTGCTAGCAATGATGGCTTTTCCTTCCCAAGGACCGGCCCATAGATTTCCACTGCTCTCCTCTCCTTTGCTTTCTGCACACCCTTGTGTCAGGCACTTGACCCAGCTGTTCCTCCTCTTCCTCATCCACCACCTC
Source organism: Natrix helvetica (assembly GCF_964273705.1). Classification (NCBI taxonomy): domain Eukaryota; kingdom Metazoa; phylum Chordata; class Lepidosauria; order Squamata; family Natricidae; genus Natrix; species Natrix helvetica. The sequence goes on from NC_138553.1 coordinate 75,312,635, forward strand.
CAGACCTGGGGGCTGTTGACTCTCTATCTGAGGGCTGACGGACGGCCCAGGCTCCGCCTCTGTCTCTCTGTCTCTCTCTCTCTCTCTCTCTGCTAGCTTCATTCCCTCTTCCCCCTCGGAGCTCTCAGGTTGCCTTGATGCTGACCCAGACTCCCATGTTGCCCCCTCCTCTGATTCGGCTCTTGGAGGGGCCAGCAGCTGACAGGCAACAATAGGATGACTGCTTTGAGTGGCAGATGCTGGAGGTTAAAACAGGGCATAAAACAGGGCATAAACTCAGCTTCTTCCATTATTCTCGATCAATGCTAAAGAGAGAACTCTTGAATGTAAAATAGGAGGGAGTATCTTTTTCGCTATAGAGAACCAAACCTTAGGATACACATCTTAGAGATATACACATATTAAAACCACCCATTCAAATATTTGTATTCCAGGGATGAAATCCAGCAGGTTCTGACAGGTTCTGGAGAACCGGTAGCAGAAATTTTGAGTAGTTCAGAGAACTGGCAAATACCACCTCTGACTGGCCCCACCCCATCTATTCTCTGCCTCCCAAGTCCCAGCTGATCGGGAGGAAATGGGGATTTTGTAATAACCTTCCACTGGAGTGGGCTGGGAATGGAGATTTTGCAGTATCTTTCCCCTGCCATGCCCACCAAGCCACGCCCACAGAACAGGCAGTAAATTTTTTTGAATTTCATCACTGATGTATTCCTTTGTTTTCCAAGACTTCTAAACCTTCCAAACTGAAACTGGCACTTTATAACTCAGCTGAGAAGAAATCAATTGCCTTTATATAAATAACAAAAGTTGACTAAAAAAAATCTAGGTTATGCTTGTCCTTCCCCTGCTGTGACCATGTTGGCTGAAATTGCCTGAACCCTGAAAGTTGGTTTCTCTGCTGTGTGTACCTCTGGTAATAAATGACCATTTTTAATTTTAAATCCCAGTTGTTTTGAATGGAATCTGTGGTGTTTTTTTTATTGTGGCTTTAGTGTACATCCTGATTTTATATATCATCGGCCACTGAAGTTTTATTTTTTTCTGCCCATTTTATTGTGCAACCTGACTGATTATTTGGCTTCTAATATATTTGTAATGGCCAACATAGTTATTATTTTTAACTAGAAAAAGCAGGGTACATTATATGAATAAATATAGCATGCACACCAAGATATCCCAAGAGTGCTTTTTTCAAGAGGCCACTGGACTTTCTTGTTTTTCTTTGAAGACGTTTCACTTCTCATCAAAGAAGCTTCTTCAGCTCTGACTGGATGGTGGGGAATGGAAGGATTTATATTCCTTGAAGACAGCTGGTCATTTGCATTGTTTTTAGAGAGTCATTGAGGCCACTTGGGGATTTGTCTGTGTCCTCAGGGCCACCTGAGTAGTGTAAATGGGTGTTCAACCTTCTTGAGACAACCATGACCTGGATGACTGAGAATCTCCATAGACACGGAGACCAATATTTAGAGGGTGGAGAATATATGCCAATTGAGGATTGAATTGTTGAGGTTTTGATGTTTTCTGATTTTGGGTGTTTTCTTCCAGATGTTTTGTTCCCAGATTAGGAAACCTCCTCAGTTTAGAGGAGGATGGGATGTGCTGGCTGTTTATATTATATCAGGGGTGTCCAAACTTGGGAACTTTAAGACTTGTGGACTTCAACTCCCAGAATTCCCCAGCCGGCTGGCTGGGGAATTCTGGGAGTTGAAGTCCACAAGTCTTAAAGTTCCCAAGTTTGGACACCCCTGTATTATATTATATTATATTATTATATTATATTATATTATATTATATTATATTATATTATATTATATTATATTATATTATATTATATTATATTATATTATATTATATTATATTATATTATATTATATTATATTATATTATATTATATTATATTATATTATATTATATTATATTATTATATTATATTATATTATATTATATTATATTATATTATATTATATTATATTATATTATATTATATTATATTATATTATATTATATTATATTATATTATATTATATTATATTATATTATATTATATTATATTATATTATATTATATTATATTATATTATATTATATTATTATATTATTATATTATATTATATTATTATTATATTATATTATATTATATTATATTATATTATATTATATTATATTATATTATATTATATTATATTATATTATATTATATTATATTATATTATATATTATTATATTATATATTATTATATTATATTATATTATATTATATTATATTATATTATATTATATATTATTATATTATATATTATTATATTATATTATATTATATTATATTATATTATATTATATTATATTATATATTATTATATTATATTATATTATATTATATATTATTATATTATATTATATTATTATATTGTATTGTATTATAATATATTATATTATAATATTATATTGTATTGTATTATAATATATTATATTATATTATTATATTATATTATATTATATTATTATATTATATATTATTATATTATATTATATTATATTATATTATATTATATTATATTATATTATATTATATTATATTATATTATATTATATTATATTATATTATATTATATATTATTATATTATATTATATTATATTATATTATATTATATTATATTATATTATATTATATTATATTATATTATATTATATTATATTATATTATATTATATTATATTATATTATATTATTATATTGTATTGTATTATAATATATTATATTATAATATTATATTGTATTGTATTATAATATATTATATTATATTATTATATTATTATATTATATTATATTATATTATATTATATTATATTATATTATATTATATTATATTATATTATATTATATTATATTATATTATATTATATTATATTATATTATATTATATTATATTATATTATATTATATTATATTAATTATATTATATTAATTATATTATATTATTATATTATTATTTATAGAGCTTACATAAAACAACTTACAACTTATATCATACTCAGCTTCCCAGTGGTGATAGATTCACGGCAGTGATGGGATTCAAATAATTTAACAACCAGGGTTGGCTGTCATGGGAAGCATGGCCCAACCTGATCCTGGGCAAACTGGTTGCTAAATTACCCCTCCCTCCCGCTATCAAAGTGGATCCTGGGCACGGTGCTGCAATGGAGAAACGGGCAACGGAGAAGCTGGCACGAGGGAAGGAGGAGGAGCAGGGAGAAGAAAGAGGTCAAGTGGCCTTCTCCTTCCCTTGTGCCGGCTACTCCGTTGCCTGTTTCTCCATTGCAGTGCAGCGCAGCGGGGGTGGGTGGATAATTTAACAACTGGTTTATGTCAACCGGTGCGAACCAGCTGAATCCCACCACTGGATAATGGTAACATCCACCAGGATAGATTGATACTGTTGTGTCCTTATATTTTCCTGAAGATCTATATCTTCAGGAATAGGATACTCAGAAGTCCAACCAAGATGGTATGTGGTAGTGGCGAATATTTGTTGCTCAGGTGTAGGATGAGGGTGGAGGTTTCTTCTCCAAGCTTGTGGGTTGGTTTCTGAATGTTTCATTACCAGGCTAAGTAACATCTTCAATGGAGTTTAAGCAATGGTGAAATTCATTTTTTTTACTACCAGTTCTGTGGGCATGGCTTGGTGGGCATGTGTGGCTTGGTGGGCGTGGCTTGGATGGGATGGCAGGGGAAGGATACTGCAAAATCCCCATTCCCTCCCCACTCCTGGAGGAAGGATATTACAAAATCTCCATTCCCACCCCATTCTGGGGCCATCCAGAGGTGGCATTTGCTGGTTCTACAAACTACTCAAAATTTCTGCTACCGGTTCTCCAGAACTTGTCAGAACCTGCTGGATTTCACCCCTGAGTTTAGGGGGTGTCGTCTTATAAGGGCTTTGTGTGGTCGATGAAGATGGTACTAAACAGCCACAAAAAGAATAGAAAACTAGCTTGAGTCCCAAAAGTTCAATTGAAACATAAATGGAAAAAAAAAATTGAATTTTTGTTCTGGTCCCATCCGCTGCTTGTTTTTCACAATGTGTTTGTAAGCCAAACATTTTCCACCTGGAAAAAATCTGTTTCTTGTGTTGGGTTTAGCAATCTCACAATGTTGTGGTGTACACCATAGTTCAAGAAACTAGGCTTGGCTTGCAAAACGTGCAAACCAGGTTGCAGACGTGATGTCATCCTGTTTACTCCTTAAGCAGTAATGGTATTTGAATTAAAAAAACAATCTCACCATGGGTTCAATCACAGCAGATAAGGGAGGGAGAAGGTTGGATAGAGGTAAGTCTTTTCCAAATCTGCTTGCTGAATTCAAAACTGGCAAATATTTACTGCAGCCCTGATTGTAAGTCTTATAGTTTTATAAGAGCAAATTACATTCTTTTAGTATTATCATAACTCTGATTGCTGAAAAAGATGCAACAGCAAGACACAATCGATGTTATTGGCGGGCAGGAATTGTGTCACACATATGGATGGCCAAATGTGAGCGTTTAACAAGCACCTTGCTGTCATTGCGACTCATTTGTGCAAAACTCATTTGTCTGCTACAACGTCCTACCTGTCAACGACTACTTCAGCTTCCACCTCAATAATACTCGGGCAAACAATAGATACAAACTCAAGGTAAACAGCCCCAAACACGATTGCAGAAAATACAACTTCAGCAACAGAGTGGTCAAGGCCTGGAATGCTCTACCTGACACCGTTGTTACATCCTCAAACCCCCACAGCTTCAACCTTAAACTGTCTACCATGGACTTCACCCCATTCCTAAGAGGTCTGTAAAGGGGGCGTGCATAAGCGCGCAAGTATGTCCTACTCCCCCCATTTATATGTACTCATTTCCTTTGTTCATGTCCATATTTATACTTATACCTGTTATCTTGTACGTGTTTGACAAACTAAATAAAAAGAACTCATTTCTGTTGGTATCCTACCCTCAGTGGTGGGATTCAATTGTTTTTATACTAATGGTTCTGTGGGCGTGGCTTAGTGGACATGGCATAGCTTGGTGGGTGTGGCTTGGTGGGCATGGCAGGGAAGGATACTGCACAATCCCCATTCCCTCCCAATCAGCTGGGACTTGGGAAGCAGAGAATAGATGGGGCGGGGCCAGCCAGAGGTGGTATTTACCGGTTCTCTGAACTACTCAAAATTTCTGCTACCGGTTCTCCAGAACTGGTCAGAACCTGCTGAATACGACCTCTGCCTACTCTTTGAAGCCATGAAGATGAGGTTGGCTTTGTTTTTTTGACTCCTTGTGACTTTCTTGGTGCCATCCCAGCTTGGTCTCCCCTCGATCCTATGATCTTGAACAACCTTTCCAGAGCACTGCGACCAGAAGCAAAAAGCAAAAATTCCTTCCGCTTGTTTATTAAATGGGACGCCTGGAAGAAAAGGTCAGGGGTGTGGCTGGAGGCTCTGAAAAAACATTGGGAAAAAGAGAGCACTCTTGCCTGAAATAGCCTCCGATTTTGAAGGTTGCAGGTTCTGGCCAATAAAAATACAAATCAGATCCAAAGCCAACAGGAAGATGTTGCATCTAAGACAGACAGGGGCAAGCAGGGCGTAGAAGATGGAGGAGGGGGGGGGAAAGAGACTGAGGGGAATAACAGCCGATGATGTCATCAGATGATCAGAGAAGAGAAACACCACAGGGCTGTCAGTGCTTAGGAAAAGGCCTCAAGAAGCCGTTTTTTAAGCATTTCCATTATTTTTGCAATTCAGTTTTCAAAAGCTTTGCAGCAGGGAAAAAGAAGAAACGACTCTGCCTTAGTCATGCTTCCAATGTTGGGTTTCAAAAGGCCGCTTGGATTGTGTAAAAGCAATTCAATGCATTGATTTATTTTATTGATTTGTTTTATTGATTGATTGGTTTGCCAACAAGTACAAAGAAACACGTAAAGCAAGAAAAAATGGCACAAATAAATGGATATAAATAAGCAAAATATAGCCATAAATACATAAAAAGAGTACATATAAATGGGGACAGTAGGACCCAGGATGGTAGGCATTCTGGTGCGCTTATGCACACCCCCTTAGGGACCTCTTAAGCAATGCGTAAGGTCCACGGTAGACAGCTTAAGGTAAACGGTATGGGGGTTAGAGGAACTAACAACAGGATCGGGTAGGGTGTTCCACACATTTCCCAACCCCTCTCTCTCTTAATTCCATTTTTAAATACATTCATTTAATTTGAATTTGATCCCCATGCAGTCCTCTCGAGTTGGCTGAAAAATAGAAGGCGCATCAAGCATTCTAATTCTATTTTCAATTCTAATTCTGATTCTAATTATATTTTCAGATTTTTTTTAAGTTTTAGCACAGCTTCAGATTATTTCTAGGTTTCCTAAAACTGAACTCACCAAATTTTCTATTAAATAATATTTAATATATATTTATATTAATTTATTTATAGATAGATGGATGGATGGATGGATTGATGGATGGGTAGGCTGGTCTAAGTGCTATTGCTATTCCTTCCTCCCTCCCTCCCTCCCTCCCTCCCTCCCTCCCTTCCTTTCTTCCTCCCTTCCTTCTCTCCTTCCCTTTCTCACTCTCCTTCCTGGTGGCACAGTGGTTGGAATACATTATTGCAAGCTAATTCTGCTGACTGCCAGCAGTTCGATTCTTATTGGCGCAAGGTTGACTCAGCCTTCCATCCTTCCGAGGTGGATCAAATGAGGACCCAGATTGTTGGGGCCATAGGCCGACTATAAACCGCTTAGAGAGGGCTGAAAAGCACTGTGAAGGTGTATATAAGTCTAAGTGCTTGTTATTGCTATCTTGAAAACACCCCTGTAGCAAAACAAATTGGGAAAAACTGACCTTTGTGTCTTCAGAACATTTTCTTTTTAAACACTATAGGGAATATTGTATGGAAAGCTGGACTATAATGCTACTTGCAATTTTTTTATTGCAGCCATTTTGTTATTGCAGTTTGCACAGCCAACTATGGAATTTCTAAATACAGACCGCAGTAAATGAATTGGAGGTTTTCTCTTATTGTTACCAATATTATTAAAATAGTAAATATTTTTACTTTTACCAGGACTCGGGGAACTAAAATATTCTGAGTTCTTCTCTTGTTTTAATGTGAAAATTTTTAAGAACTATGACATTCATCATCAGAAGTTGACATTATAGCACTTAAAGGAATAGTTTAAAAGGTGAACAAGTTATTTGCACAGCTTTTAAACACACCATGATGCGATTACAAATTTGCCAAGAACCCAGCCACCAGTCAGATGTGTTTATGACCATCAAACATTTGCGTTGGACTTTTGAGTTGTGGAGAAGTCAGCCAGAGTGTCTAAAAACCTGGATCCTTTGAGCAGCAGCCAAAGGTTGGCTTGAAAAATTACACATGATATATACAAAAATCAGATCCTCAGTACAATAAAAGCAGAAAAACCAACAAAAAATAGAATACTTTCCATTTATATCTTGAAAAGTATTTTAAAAGTATCAACTTTAAGAACATGAACATTTACCATATTTTTCGGAGTATAAGATGCACCTTTTTTCCTCAAAAAAGAGGCTGAAAATCTGGGTGCGTCTTATACAATGAATACAGCATTTTTAGCCTCCCAAAACCCCACCCACTTCACCAAAATGGCCATGCATAGTCTTTAGGAGACTTCCAGAGTGCTCCTGTGTGGCTGGAGAGTGCAAAAGTGTTTTTTAAAAATTTGCCTCTTCAAAATCTTGGTGCATCTTATACTCCAGTGCATCTTATACTCTGAAAAATACAGTAATTGAAATGTCAGGATGGATAGACATTTTTCAGCTGTTGCTTTCAGCACATGAATTTAGACTGTCTATAGCAGTGTTTCTCAAATTTGGCAGCTTTAAGATGGGTTGACTTTAACTCCCAGAATTCCCCAGCCAGGTATGCTGACTAGGAAATTCTAGGAATTGAAGTCCACCATCTTAAAACTGCCAAGGTTGAGACACACTGGATGTAGGAAGATATATCTGAATGTGGCGACGTATTAGAACTTTCGTTTTTGTAGACAGTTTAAAAAGACGGCACACAATTTTCAATCGTCCCAGCTGAGTCCATAATTTTCATATGTTGCAAATACCTCTGACAATGTGTGTAGAGAAGCAAGAACATACCCCAAGCCATTGGTGGGACTCAATTTTTTTTTACTGCTGGGTCTGTGGGCATGGCATGGCATGGCTTGGTGGGCATGGCAGGGGAAGGATACTGTAAAATCTCCCTTCCCTCCCACCCCACTCCAGAGGAAGGATGATGTAAAATCACCATTCCTTCCCCACTCCAGGGAAAGGATATTGTAAAATCTCCATTCCTCCCCACTCCTGGGGGAGGGATACTGTAAAATCTCCTTTTCCACTCCACTCCTGGGGGAAGGATACTGCAATTTTGCTCGCCACTATCAAACTATTCACTAAGGTTGCATTACTATTATTATTATTATTATTATTATTATTATTATTATTATTATTATTATTATTATTATTCTCATCGTTGCTATCACCCATCTCCTCCCACTCATGACTGCATGACTGCAACTTGTTGCTTGTATCCTTACAATTTATATTGATATTGATTGTTTCTTGATTGCTTATTTGTATCCTATGACTATCATTAAGTGCTGTACCTTATGATTCTTGACGAATGTATCTTGTCTTTTTATGTACACTGAGAGCATATGCACCAAAGACAAATTCCTTGTGTGTTCAATCACACTTGGCCATTCCCCATTCCCTCCCCACTCCTGGGGGAAGGTTACTGTAAAATCTCCATTCCCTCCCTACCCCACTGACCAGTTTTCCAGCTCCGTTCTCCTGTGCAGGGCAACAAAAGAAGACCCAGCCAATCAGCTGGGACTACAATCAACGGGGACTCAGGAGGCAATGAATCGATGGGGGCTGGGCCAGTCAGAGGTGGTATATACCGGTTCTCCAAACGACTCAAAATTTCCACCACCTGTTCATCAGAACTGGTCAGAACTGGCTGAATACCACCTCTGCCCCAAGCATGTGAGGGGTTTACCATCAACCTGAAGTGAGTTCATGGCAACGTATAGACCTCTTGGGGCATCTGAAAAAATTAAAGCAGACACCTGTGGGAATTCTTGAACTTGGAAATGATGCCGTTGGTCTTTCAAAAGAGGCGGCTGTTTTAATGGGTCAAGGACAGGTCTCTCACCCTTCTTTCCAATGTTTTGCTGAACCCTAATATCCTCCACCAAGGAACTGAATCACTACAGACCAGTTGCTCTGACATCTGTAGTTATGAAATCTTTGAAAGACTAGCGATGTCCCACTTGAAAACCATCACGGATCTGCTGTTAGATCCCCCTGCAATTTGCATACCGAGCAAATAGATCGGCAGATAATGCATTGAACTACATCCTACAACATCTTGAATCTCCAAAGACCTACGCAAGGGCCCTCTTTAGTGGACTTTAGTTCAGCGTTCAATACCATCATACCGGACATTCTTCTAGCTAAACTAGATCAGCTAGCGGGAGCTGAACATACTTGTAAGTGGATCACAAGCTTCCTAACAATCACATCAGATGCCTGTACAATTAGCACAGGAGCCCCCCAGGGTTGTGTGTGCTCTCCACTTCTCTTCTCTCTCTATACCAATGACTGCATCTCAAAGGATCCATTTGTTAAACTACTGAAGTTTGCAGATGATACAAGAGTGATTGGTCTCATCAAACAGTGATTGGTCTCATCAAACAGTGATTGGTCTCATTCTTTTGGTGGTGGAGAAAGTCTTCGTGATGGTTTCTGTCCATCAACACGGAGAATTATCTCCAGTTTGACCATCTCCTAACTCATGATTTTAAAAGCAGCTGTTTCACCCTGCTGTATGCAGTCCCCTAGTCAGTGGTGGGTTCCTGCCGGATCGCACCGGATCGCGCACGCTCCCGTTCGGCAAGGAACCCGGAAGTAAGTTCCTGCCCCACCCCTGGCGACGGGACGGCGCTTGCCTGCGCTCCACCAGCTCGGCTGGGACCGGAGACGTTTTCTCAGCGGAGCGAAGCTTCTGAAAGGGACGCAGGCTCAGACTGCCAGGCTGCCACCGCTCCACTGAAGTCATGTCTGCGCAGAGAAACGTCTCCGGTCGCACCTGAGCTGGTGGAGTGCAGGCAAGCGCCGTCCCGTCGCCAGGGGCGGGGCAGGAACTTACTTCCGGGTTCCTTGCCGAACGGGAGCACGTGCGATCCGGTGCGATCCGGCAGGAACCCACCACTGCCCCTAGTCCAGGGGTCTCCAACCTTGGCAATGTTAAGCCTGGCGGACTTCAACTCCCAGAATTGCCCAGCCGGGCAATTCTGGGAGTTGATGTCCACCAGGCTTAATGTTGCCAAGGTTGGAGACCCCTGCTCTAGTCTCTTTCTCTTGCAAGTCTGTCCTTTTATTCCTCCTCCTGGTTCCCCTCCCCCTTTTAATCAGTACCAGGCCTGCAAGAGGACTTTTCTTCTTATTCCATGGCTACTACGTTTGTTCAGGAGTCTTTGTTGAGGGTCTTTGTTGAAAGCCTTTGAAAGTCCAAGTACACAATATCTTCCGGATCACTTCCATCCCACACGCTTGTTGACACTTTCAAAGAACTCAACCACATTAATGAGGCATCAAGGACCAGGTTGTGAAACCTGAAGGAGTAACCTGTGGTTGAGACAAATTGGGTGTGCAGTCAGCCGGAGGTTTCTTAGCCTCTCCAAAGTGGTCAAGTGAGTTTGGATAGCTCTTTATTTATTCTACTTTATCTATTTAATGTGTTCTTTGAATTGCCCTACCACTCAAGGGGTGCTTGAGACATTCTGGCCTCAAAAGTGCACACATCCTCAGAGGCTGGTGTTTGTAGACACCTATTAAGAATAAGATTACCAAGCAATGGCTGGAATTACTAAAGGAACATTAACTGGTTTAATGAGCTTTTAGCAGTTTCACTGTCTGTAGCAAGGTATTAAAGAAAAGTGGCAGGCACAACAAAGTTCAGAGGGTCAATCTGTCTTTAGATGGATCCCAAAATATTTATTGTTAAGTTAATAGAACCTCTGTCAGAAAAGGTACTTCCATGACTCACAGCTTGTATAAGGAGACCTTGTATTTCAGACAAATGGCTAGCCAATCTTTTCTTAAAAACCTCCTGTGATGGAGGACTCACAACTTCTGAAAACAAACTGTTTCACTGATTAATTGTTCAATACATGCTGATTATCCTTTATCAATTCACAGATATAAGTTCCTTACCCTTAATACCCTCAAAAGGCAGTTTAGGATTCCAGGAATTGTACTTTATATCCTTTTGCATCTTAGAATCAAGGTAAAGGTAAAAGTTCCCCCTCACACATATGTGCTAGTCGTTCCCGACTCTAGGGGGCGGTGCTCATCTCTGTTTCAAAGCCAAAGAGCCAGCGCTGTTCAAAGACGTTTCCGTGGTCTTGAGGCTGGCATGATTGAAGGCCAAAGGTGCACAGAACGCTGTTACATTCCCACCAAAGGTGGTTCCCATTTTTCTACTTGCATTTTTACATGCTTTCGAACTGCTAGGTTGGCAGAAGCTGGGACACGTAATGGGATTCAAACTGCTGAACTGCTGACTTTTCTGATTGACAAGCTCAGCGTCTTAGCTGCTGAGCCACCACACCCCTCTCGTAGGGTCAAAGGAACGATCTAATGCTGGATTGCATTTTTTCCCCCTTCCAGATGATTTACAATTTGAGAAATCAGAGTCCAAATTTGCTAGGAGCTGATTTGGTATAATTTCTGCTTGTCTAGATGCTCTATGAGGTCTTTGAACTCTGGTGCTGGAGAAGATTCCTGCGAATCCCTTGGACTGTAAGGCGATCAAAGCGGTCAGTCCTAGAGGAGATCAACCCTGACTGCTCTTTAGAAGGCCAGATCCTGAAGATGAAACTCAAATACTTTGGCCACCTGATGAGATGGAAGGACTCCCTGGAGAAGAGCCTCATGCTGGGAACGATTGAGGGCAAAAGAAGAAGGGGATGGCAGAGAATGAGGTGGCTGGATGGAGTCACCGAAGCAGTTGGTGTGAGCTTCAATGGACTCCAGATGATGGTGGAAGACGGGAAGGCCTGGAGGAACGTTGCCCATGGGGTCACAAAGGGTCAAACATGACTTCACAACTAACAACAACAATATGTTCTAAAAAGTCATGATTTACTATGGCAGCAAACATAGTGGGCCCAGTCCAACTATCACTTAGGAATAACAATTGAACTCTATGTACCACCAGCAGAAATTCATTGGTGTACAAGAGAAATTGAGGAGCTACATGCTGGGACAGGTTTCCGTCCGTGGCCACTTCAACAGGGACCACAAACATCTTTTAATCTACCCAGGATATATTCTATTCATACCTGAAATACTATTGAACACAGTACTAAGAGCATTCATGACAACAAAAAACATCCAGGAGGTGTAATTGTAGGAAATGGTTGTGAATGGACAGAGAACCTGTTGAGTTTCTGTCTGATTGATCATAATATTTGCTGGAACCCCAGTGAAAATAGGAGAAGAGAAAGATGCAGCCATTAAACAAGGATGGCACCAGGATTAATCATGGTCTTGTGAATTAATCTTGTTTGGTGGACTATTATATTTGGCATATTATTATATTCTCTGCCTTGAGTTATTTGTCAAAAATAATAATGGCAGGATATGAGTAAACCATTCATTCATTCATTCATTCCAATAATGTTACTATTCTATGCAACTCATCCCAGTTATCTTTATTTCACCTTTGAGGTCAGTTAAAATGCTGAGTTATTACTGTGACAGGGTCTTATTTTCTTTTGACCCCCGAAATAAGCACTTTGCCATATTTTCAGGGAGGTCTTATTATTTTTGAGGTGCAGAAGGTGGTGAGTGTGGTCACCTCATGGCTGCTGCTGTGATGCAATATTTTCAGGGGAGGGCTTATTTTAGTGCATACACTCAAAATCCCAATTGGGCTTATTCTCTGGGGAGGTCTTATTTTCAGGGTATTTATTAAATTTATATGCCACCCAACTCTCTGTCTAGCGGCTCTGGTATTGTAACTGGTATTGTGCAGAGTTTGACAAATTCTCTAAAATGGGGGTCACCAAACTTGGCAAGTTTAAGACGTGAAGACTTCAACTCCTAGAACGCACCAGCCAGCCTTGCATAATTAGAGCTGATCTCTTGATTTTTTTGACCTCACTGGGCTCCCCAAAGGTCCACTGTTTTCCCTCTATCTTTCTCTGTAAAACCCTCATGCTTCACTTTTCCAAAAAAACAAACAAACAAACCCCAAGGTCCTCCTTCCCATGACATTCCCTCCGGAGTTTGTCCGAAGACTTCGTGAGTCTCTTGGATTACGTCTCTTTTCAAAGAACAAGTTATTTGCTTAATCAAATCCAATTACAAAACTGTGTTTCTCCAGCCAGCTTGTGTCATCTGCCCAATTTCCTCGTTCTTAGTATTTAATCTGTCAGATCAGAAACCGTGGTTTAATAGTAGTTTTTTTTCCCTACAGGACTACTAAGCCTTAGAAAGGAGGGATTAGAATGCCAGGAAAATGCTTAGGCCTCGTATGCTGAACATTCAATTAGGCAGTAAAACATGATAAAGTGGCAGCCACTGTAATTTTCAGCAGTGGGGAAATGTTTGTTATGTTATGTTTTCCTAGCCACAAAGTTTGGTGGGAAGGGTTGACACTCTGGCTGGATGCCAAGAGCAACTATTTGCCAAATGGAAAGCATCCAGGTTTTCGCCCCTCTGCCTTGAGAGAAAGGAGCAGCCGCAGCTAAAATTATTGATTGATTCCAAACAAGTCAAAGTTGGCCTGGTACCCAGCTCTTGTGTTTCCTTAAACCGTCGTGCAATTCTGAGGATTACGCCAGGATTAACAAATATTGTCAACACACAAAGGTGGATTTTTTACTCTGGGTATCCATCTAGATGCTACAATAATACTTGATCCATTAGATCTGAGTTTAATCCACTGCTCTATGCAGGAATCTGAAGGAAATCATCCCAGACAGGTGGCTGTATAGAGTGAATCCCGGGAAGGAATATCTCCCTTCTCTTGGAAAGGCCTCTATTGTCTGATTTTTATTGAAACTTTTCATAATAATAATAACTTAATGCAAACAAAAAAAGAAGAGAAAGGGGAAAAAAGAAAACTAGAAGTGCCAAAAGAAGAATAGAAGGAAAATAGAAGGAAGAAGGATATAAAGAAAAATGGGAAGAAGTAGTTTACAATCTCCTTTGCAGCAGTTATAAGTACAATTATATTTTAAGCTCTCCTTCTATAATCTATTCTATGCTATCTAATCATCATAGGTTTTTTTTAATGCCACCCATAGCACTTCTTGTGAGATGTTTGGGCCTATGCATTTGATGATGATGATGATAGATGATTGATAGATGATAGTTGATAGTTGATAGATGATAGATAGATGATAGATGGTAGATGGTAGTTGATAGTTGGCTGATAGATAGATGATAGTTGATAGATAGATGATAGATAGATAGATAGATAGATAGATAGATAGATAGATGATAGATAAATAGATGATAGTTGATAGATGTTAGATGATAGATGATAGTTGGTTGATAATGATAGTTGATAGATGATAGTTGATTGATAGATGATAGATGATTGATAATGATAGTTGATAGATAGATGATAGATGATAGTTGATAGTTGGCTGATAGATAGATGATAGTTGATAGATAGATGATAGATAGATAGATAGATAGATAGATAGATAGATAGATAGATAGATGATAGTTGATAGATGTTAGATAATAGATAGATGATAGATGATTTATAATGATAGTTGATAGATGATTTATAATGATAGTTGATAGATGATAGTTGATAGTTGATTGATTGATAGATGATTGATAATGATAGTTGATACATAGATGATAGATAGATGACAGATGATAGCTTGGTTGACTTAAGTGTAGCAAGAACACAAATTTAAAATGTTCGGGTTCCTTCTAGAGACAAGAACGTCTCAGCTAGGATACTTGCTTCTAATTATCACAGAATGTGGTGGCCTTATTAATCCAACCAAACAGTTAACGATTTGCAATCAGGTGGGTGAGATGGTTCCAAATACATACTTTATAACCTTGGTTTTCTTTTACTGCACTGTCCCAAAGGAGAATAATCTTTTTTCTCACTGTTCCTTATCTGGGGCATTGAAAGTGGTTGTGTGTTGACGTACTCTGCATTTGTGCTTCCTTGTCTAGATAATTATCTGGTTATCACAAGTTAGATCGGAATGTCCCTGCCATGATTGGAGTCCTGTCAAAAATATCACTGCTGGTGTGAAAAAATATGTCCTAGATGTGTACAGCTAAAAAGATGGGTTTATCATTAGTCTTTTAGGGCCTCTTTGCAAATTTGGATGGGCTGGATCATTAAATCCTGCTCTAAGGAGTCAGGCAATGTGCAGGCTCCTTGAAACCACCCATACTGCCTTCCTTCAGAAATGAGATAATAAACTAAAAGGGAAATGAAGTTGCCAGCACCTAAGCATTTCATTGTTGCTTCCTATCGTATGAAACCCAGAAAGTGGTTATTGTTGGTTTCTCAAGAAGTCAGAGCATGAAGCCTTAGTTTCAAGTTGGCTTCTAAATCATGGTTTGTATATATCAGTGGTGGGATTCCAAATCTTTTCCTACCGGTCCTATGAGGGAGCGCTTCGCACGCTCACTCGTGCTTTGCACATGTGTGCACAGCACTCAAAGACCACCCTCGGTGTCAGCGCTGGTGAGTTGAGCTGTTTTTTGTTTCAGCTCAGCTGAGGTGTGGCAATCCTCTGTGCCATGTGAATCAGCTGAACTAAAAAATCAAGGGAATTAGGACAGGAAACGAGAGGGGTGGGAGGGCAGGGCCAACCAGAGGTGATATTTGCTGGTTCTCAAGCTACTAAAAAATTCCACTGCCGTTTCGCCCGAACCGGTCCGAACCGGCTAAATACCACCTCTGGTATATATCCATATTTTCTTGACTTGTTTGAAGGTTCTGGGAGACTGGAAGAAGTACAAGCCTGCCTACAAACCTGTTTATTTACATTTGCAACCAGCATTAAAAGTGAGTGTGATAGAAGGATGCTTTGCAGGTACCATTTGTTGGCTGTTACTCCGGATCTGATCGAGGGCAAATCTTTTGTTGTCAAAAGCTGGACTTGCAGGAATATTTCCTGAGTTAAGAGCTGATGGACTTGAAAGCCAGTCTGGGCATCTTCTTCAGAAGGGAGATCAGGGACTCCTATGTCAATTTGCCGCACAGAAAGTCCCAAACACTTTCGGGTGGAATAATAGGTTTGGTACAAAACCAGAAACCATGTGACTCACGCCTGGTTTAGCGAATGTGCTTCTAAAGTCAGAAAACAAAGAGATTCTTCATCCAGAGGGATTTGTAGACTTCTTTCGGCTGACCTTGGGAAGTGTTTCAGCATACATCGGGGGTGATTTATAGAGTTGTGGCAAATGTTATGTGGTTTCCACATTGTGCTGCTGTCTTCAACCAAGTCAACACCAACACTTTCTATCTGAACTTTCAGCTTCTTCTGAGTTAGGTTTTTGTTTTTTTTTCTGATGGAGATCAGCCTTCAAGAAAGACCAGAGCGCTATTTGATTATCCATATAATAACAGCAGCCAGGATTGTATTTGCACAACACTGGAAAAGTGATGAGATTCCCACGGATGAGAATGGGATTAGGAAAATATTAGAATGTGCAGAAATGAATAGGTTAACACTTGCAATTAAAGAGAAGGAGCAAACCGAATATTATAGCCTATGGGAACTATTCCACCGATGGTTAGAGAACAAATAGGAAAGTCAGAAATGAAAGTAGATTAGTGAAATACAGAAAATATATTAATAGAATTAAATAATTTAAGAAGAGGATTGTTATAGTATCAGATATGTTATGTATATCAGTATTACCATATTTTTCCGAGTATAAGATGCACCTTTTCCCCTCAAAATAGAGACTGAAAATCTGGGTGCGTTTTATACACTGAATACAATATTTTTTGCCTCCCAAAACCCTGCCCCTTCAACAAAATGGCCATGCACAGCCTGTAGGAGGCTTTCAGAGTGCTCCTGGAGCTGGGGAGGGCAGAAATGAGTGAAAAATGGACCATTTTATGCTCAATTTAGCTCCCCCCTGGACCCAGGAGCACTCTATAAGCCTCCTAAAGGCTATGCATGCAATTTCTGTGACACAAATTGGCCAGTTTTCATGAAAATGGGCCATTTTTCTCATTTTTGGCCCCTACCCCCCAGGAGCACTCTACAAGCCTCCTAAAGGCGATTCATACCTTTTTATGAAAAAAGGGCCATTTTTAGGAGGTCTGCAGAGTGCAAAAACCTTTTTTTTTAATTTGCCTCTTCAAAACCTTAGTGCATCTTATACTCTGAAAAATACATTAAGTCATGAGCAGATAAAGAATAAGTATGGTTCAGAGGTCGTATTCAGCAGGTTCTGACCAGTTCTGGAGAACCAGTAGCGGAAATTTTGAGTAGTTCGGAGAACCGGTAAATACCGCCTCTGACTGGCCCCGCCCCCATCTATTCTCTGCCTCCCGATCCCAGCTGATCAGGAAGGAAAGGGGATTTTACAGTATCCTTCCCCTGCCATGCCCACCAAGCCACACCCACAGAACTGGTAGTAAAAAAAATTGAATTCCACCACTGGCATGGTTGTAGATTCTAATTATTATTGCACAAGATATTTGTACTCAGATGACACTGTTTAATGGAAGATGTTTGTATTAAAATAAAATTAAAAATTAAAAAAGAAAGAAAGACCAGAGCAGACTCAAAGATCAACACAATACAAATACAATAGCAGAGTTGGAAGGGACCTTGGAGGTCTTCTAGTCCAACCCCCTGTCTAGGCAGGAAACCCTATACCGTTCCAGACAAAGGGCTATCCAACATCTTCTTAAAGACTTCCAGTGTTGGGGCATTCACAACTTCTGGAGGAAAGCTGTTCCACTGATTAATTGTTCTAACTGTCAGGAAATTTCTCCTCAGTTCTAAGTTGCTTCTCTCCTTGATTAGTTTCCACCCATTGCTTCTTGTTCTACCCTCAGGTGCCTTGGAGAATAGTTTGACTCCCTCTTCTTTCAATGGCGGTGGAGGTTTTTTTTTGCCAGATCTCTTTAGAAAGGAAGGGACTGCATTCATGTTTTGGGAGGATTCGACAGTTAACATAAAAATAGGGTGTCTGTGGAAAAGAGGCAGAACTGAGTGGAGCTTGCAGTACTTACTTTTTGCTGCATGAACTCGATTGAAGAGGGTAGTTCAGAGATGTGTAATTTTCCAATACATTTCTGTGCTTCTTTCTTGGGCATTGCACTGAGCTGTTCTGGGTTATATGTGCAGAGCAAAAAGCAAACAGTGTTAGCTTTAGATTGTAGATTGTGGACTAGAGATGAAAAGCAGCATATTCAGACGGGTCCTCCAGAGGTTTAAAAGCCCCAAATGAAAGCCAGGAGATGTTGTGGCCCACCAGCAGAAATGGTGGCAGACTCGGTCAGTGAGGAGGTTGGAAAGGAACATGGGCCAGTCCTGGAGTCTGGGGAAGACTCTGATGAAGGGTCTGCGTCAGAGGCAGAGAGGGGGCCAGAGCCGTCGTGACAATTATCAGCTGCCTTCAGAGTCGGATATCAGTGGGGCAGAAGAACAGCTTGAGCCTGTTCCCGATGTGCGCATGAGCAGAGCTGCCAGGAGAAGGGAACAGCTAAGAAGCAAGCACTGACTTTGGAGTAAGGACACAGGTGAATGGCCCCTCCCATGGGGAATAAAGAGGAGCAAAAGGGGAGTGGAGTTTGCAGGAGGCAATTAGTTCAATTCATTAGGGTGAAAATCTGTTCCTGAGTTCTTGCCAAATAATTGCTGCTACGGCATGGCGTTTGGAAGATATCGGCCTGGCAACTCTCCAAGCCTGAATAAAGGTCTGTAGTTGTGAAATCCCATGAAAGACTGTTGGCCGGGACATTGCTGGAGAGGAATTCCCTTTAACCTAAATAAAAGAGGTTTTGTTGGGACGAGGAGTCGGCTTCGTGGTCTTGGGAAGCCTAGGACAGAACAGGAGCATGCCAACAAAGCTCCACTCTTCATTTTTGTGATTTGATGTGTGATGTGTTGCAAAAGGAGATGTGCTTTGATCTTGGTTTTTTTTAAAGGTCTTTCTGAAGTTGGTTCTGAACGCTGTGCTGGTGATTTTGGTGGAATGTTTCTAATATGTGGAGGTGCAACATAGAGCTCCATAAAGGCCCAAAGGCAGCACAGGAGGAGGGGTAGAGAAAGTGAGCCAAGGAGGCTAAAATGTCTGGAGAAAGTAGACACAGATAAAGCCTTGAAAATACAGAAGACTTCATGAACGTCAGACCTGTTCCTGCATTCTCCTGCACCTCCAGTTATGTGAGATAATTTTGTACCTATTGCCTGAAGGTGGGGAATGACTCTTTCTTCAACATGGCAATGCTGTCCATCTTGCTTCCTTTTTTGACATTTTGGAAATTATTGTGCATACCATATTTTTCGGAGTATAAGATCCACCGGAGTATAAGATGCACCAAGATTTTGAAGAGGTAAATTTAAAAAAAAAGTTTTTTTCCACTCTGCAGACCTCCCAATCCCTCTGCACGTCCATTTTTTTTAAGGGGGCAAGGTTTCGGGAGGCCAAACCCCCCCCTGTATTCAGTGTATAAGACGCACCCAGATTTTCAGCCTCTTTTTGGGGGTGGGAAAAGGTGATTCTTATACTCCAAAAAATACAAGCAAGTTTCTTTTTTTAAAAAAAGAAAAACAATGTTCATTTTCGAAAATGTCTCCAATCTGCACCCACGCGCGGGAATGCCCAGAATCCTAATCACTTTTCTTTCTCAAAAAACAAAATCTGTCTAAGAGGTGCAGAAGAGCTCTTACTGTAAAGGTATGTATTTCAACCACACCCAAAGAATGTCTAAGGGCATTTTAAACACTCCCACATGTCTCTGGGTACATTGGATTAGAATAGGTATGTATTTTTCTTCCCTTCCCCCCCTCCCTTTTTGCTTGTATCAGTCATCATATTTCATCAGTAAATTCTTGGTCCCAAACGCCACTGAGCTTGTTGCTGGCGCTGCTGCGGCACTGGTTTCACCACCCCACTGTCTTCAGCCTGGTTGCCCCCTCCCCTTTGAGAGGCAGACACGTTGTCCCCAGGGAGAATTAACGGAGAAGCATTAACTTGCGAAATATATGCCAAATGAGCTAATGATTCTGACACCTCCACAATACAAGCTTTGCAAGGAGGCCACGCAGACAGCCTGGGCTGTTTTTTCTCCCTTTTCTTTCCTCCCTTTTCTTTTCCCTTTCTTTCTTTCTTTCTGGCTAAATGTTTGTAGGGAAACAAAATGGATTTATTTTTGCTCAACCCAGGCGTAATATCAGGACTTATCCGGTTCCGGACCCCAGGGCTTCAAACAACTAACAAAACCCCTCTTACTTCTGCTCTGCTGCTCCCCTGATATGTTTTTCACACGCAGGAAGAGGAAAAGCCCAGCTGCCAATCAGATGGCCTTGGCTGGCCATTCTTGTCTGCTGGGAAAGCCCAGGATGGCCTCCCCAGGCGCAAACCCAGTCCTTGCTTTCGTCTATATTCTGGGAGAAGGAAGGGAGGGAGGGAGGGAGAGAAGGAGAGAGGAAGGAAGGAAGGAAAGAATAGAATAGAATAACAGAGTTGGAAGGGACCTTGGAGGTCTTCTAGTCCAACCCCCTGCTCAGGCAGGAAACCCTACACCACTTCAGACAAATGGCTATCCAACATCTTCTTGAAAACTTCCAGTGTTGGAACATTCACAACTTCTGGAGGCAAGTTGTTCCACTGATTAATTGTTCTCACTGTCAGGAAATTTCTCATCAGTTCTAAGTTCCTTCTCTCCTTGATTAGTTTCCACCCATTGCTTCTTGTTCTACCCTCAGGTGCCTTGGAAAATAGTTTGACTCCCTCTTCTTTGTGGCAACCCCTGAGATATTGGAACACTGCTATCATGTCTCCCCTAGTCCTTCTTTTCATTAAACTAGACATACCCAGTTCCTGCAACCTTTCTTCATATGTTTTAGCTTCCAGTCCCCTAATCATCTTTGTTGCTCTTCTCTGCAGTCTTTCTAGAGTCGAAGGAAGGAAGGAAGGAAGGAAGGAAGGAAGGAAGGAAGGAAGGAAGGAAGGAAGGAAGGAAGGAAGGAAGGAAGTTTTGACACCAAGACACATAGTCCTGGATGCTTCAAGTTAGACGTCAGCTTCTATCCCCATGCTCTTCTTTCTCTGCTGATAGCAAACCATCTCCCAGAGTTTCCCCCCCTTGTCCCAGACCATTAGCATAAGCAAAGGGAGATGAACCTAAAATCCCTTGGCTTCCTGAAGGTTCTTTATGGGAGCTGGCTCTGCAAAATGGTGATCTGAAAAATAATTGAGGGATATTATGCACTTGGTATGCGTTAGATACCTACCAGTTTAGAAGTTGGTTTCTATCAAGTTTGGGATGCGGTGATGCAGTGGCTTAACGATGCTGGAATCGCGGGTGAGAAATGGTCTGCACTCTGGCAGTTTGAGCCCGGTTCCATAAGATGGAGTGAGCTCCCATCACTCATCACTCGCATCACTAGCTCCTGCCCGTCCAGCAGTTCAAACGCATGCAATATTGCGAGTAGATAAATGGGTACCACTTTAATAGGAAGAATGTAGTTGCGTTCGTCTGTGAGAAAGAATGGAAGCTGCTGCTGGACCTGAACGGACATGGGGCAAAGCAGCTTGAGGTGAGGTAAGGCGAGACCAGTGAAGGAAGAGCCCAGAAGAGCCAGCAACATAAGTGCCACTGGACAGCTGGTGTAAATTAGTTCACCCTCAATGGTGGACCAAGGATAGGCACACAAGCACTGAACAGAAGGATCTAGCAATTTAGACTGTTAGGATTGCATTATGATTTCCCTAACATTGTATGCCATATGCTAAGTAAATAAATACTAGGCATATATAAACACTGACACTGAATTTTATTTCATTTAAAGGTCTGAGGCACATTCAGAACCTCCTCCTTAAATCTGTTGGGACTCAGGCTTCCCGAGAGCACGAAGCAAACTCCTTGTCCCGACCAAAAGCCCCTTTTATTAATTGACTGTGAATTCTGCTCCTTCGCATCCAACAAAGTCTTTCAAGGGAGGATTTACAGGCCCAGACCTTACCTGGCTTAGAGAGCTGCCAGGCCGATATCTGCAAAACTTGGCAAGGAGTCTCGGAGAGTCACGAACCAATTAAGCAAACTAATTGTCTCCTGCAAACTCCACTCCCCTTTCGCTCCTCTTTCATTTCCTCTGGGAGGGGTCATTCATCGTCCACCTGTGGCCTTACTCCCAAGTCGACCCCTGTTCTTTAGCTGTTCCCTTCATCTGGCAACTCTGCGCATGCGCACACTGGGAACAGGCTCCAGCTGTTCATCTGCCCCAGTGATATCCGACTCTGAAGGCAGCTGATAACTGTCAGAGAGTCCTGCCCCCTCTGCCTCTGACACAGAGCTCTCATCAGAGCCTTCCCTAGACTCCAGGACTGGCCCATGTTCCTCCCCAACCTCCTCACTGTCCGAATCTGCTGCCTGCTCTGCTGGCCCCTGGCAGGCCACAACAAAGTCCAGGTTTTGGGGCAATTAGATCAAAAGAAGAAGCAGATATAAAGCTGGTGGGAAAAGTCCTTTGGCAAAAGAAACCTGAAAAAAACATTGTTTGAGTGTCAGCCTCTCAGCTGTTCCTTCTTGGATTCGCAGGCATTCCTTCCTCTTGTTCCATACAACCTCCTGGATTCCCATACATAGAGAAGTGGCTGCCGGTCTCACAAAGGGGAGAAGATCTGAAGACTGTTCAGTTCCTTGGTCAACATGGACAGGTGGAAAAGGGCCACCCCTTTGTTCCCCACAAGATGTCTCCCCTTGGATCCTGTTTTGCAACACTCCGCTTTGTGGATGATGAGGAGTTGGACAGGTTGGATGGGAGCTGTGGAAGGTCCCAAGCCTTTTGCTGATGTGTAAAAGAAGTCACCCCGCATTCTAACAGCTTTTCAGAAAACCCGAAAACACGTTGTTGGGAATATTAGAAGGCTTCCGCTCTTTTTTTCTTAAACAGCCCGGAGCTCTGAGGGTTTCAACAGGCTTCATTTCTTTATTCGGTGAGAGGGAAAGAAGAATTTTTCAAAAGTGAAGACGTTGGTCGTAGCCGTGTCATTGACGCCTGTTCTTTCCCCACATGTGTTGCAGGTGCAATCCACTTGTGCGTTTGACACTGTCTTCCTGATTTTTTTTAACCTTCCCATGGACATCCCTAGTTCCTTCGCAAGGATTAAATATTGATGTGCAAGGGATGGATTTAGACGGAACAGCAATGTAAAATGCCAGGGTGGAACTTAAGAAGGGAGAAACTTTTGCTGTTGTTGTTATTGCTACATCAATAGCGGGCTTGATTTGGGAACAGGGTTGACTAAAACCTGGATGAGACTAGACCAGGGGTCAGCAAACTGCAGCTCTAGAGCCGCATGTGGCTCTTTCCTCCCTCTGCTGCAGCTCCGTCACTGGTCGGCGCCACAATTTTGAGAGGAGCTTCTGGTGGGGGGGGGGAGAGAAGCACAGTGCACCAGGAGAAGACTCTATGGCAAGGGGAGGGTTTTCCAATTGTCTCCACAATTGATAGGGCTTTCGGTTATGAAAGGTAGAGGAAAAAGGATGCTGTGCTAGGAGGAGACTCTATGATGGGGAACTGAACTTCCGGTCAGCTCCAGAATTGAACAGGGGGCTTCCGGTTAGGACCTTTGTGGCTCCCGGTGTTTTCTGTGGGAAACGGGTCCAAAAGGGCTCTTTGTTTAGGTTTGCCGACCCCTGGACTAGACCAATTCACTCAGCAGAAGCCATGATACCTAAAAGAGCTTCCCTGTACAGAAGCAGTCCAAGATGCTGTTTCTCAAAAAAGAATGATCAAGATACCATAATTGTATCTTGGAGTTTTCCTTCTTTTGTGGACACTAGAAACACATGGGATACTTATCCAGTTATTATATAGAATTAGAATAGAATTCTTTCTTGGCCAAGTGTGATTGGATACACAAGGAATTTGTCTTTGGTGCAGATGCTCTCAGTGTACATAAAAGAAAAGAAACATCCGTCACGCATCCTAAAGTGCAACACTTAATGATAGTCGTAGGGTACAAATAAGCAATCAAATCATACTAGGAAACAATCAATATAAATCGTAAGGATACAAGCAACAAAGTTACAGTCATGCAGTCATAAGAGGGAGGAGATGGGCGATAGGAATGATGAGAAGATTAATAGTAATAGTAATGCAGACTTTGTGAATAGTTTGATAGAGTTGAGGGAATTATTTATTTAGTACAGTGATGGTGTTTGGGAAAAAACTGTTCCTGTGTCTAGTTGTCTTGGTGTGCAGTTCTCTTTAGCATTGTTTTGAGGGTAGGTTGCATTGCATTGCATTGCATTGCATTGCATTGCATTGCATTGCATTGCATTGCATTGCATTGCATTGCATTGCATTGCATTGCATTGCATTGTATTGTATTGTATTGTAAATGTAGTGCAGATCCGAGATATGATCCCACTAGTGTTGTGGATCCAGAATATTTTTCCTTTTCCTTTGTGAAAATGTGAGAAACGTTCTCCAGCTTGCTTTCTGTTTGGGACAATGCAATATGGGCAGTGCTCAATTTATAAGCAAGGTGATTGTTAAATGAGTCACACTCAATTTTTTTCAACCTTTTTTTTTTTTTGCTGATGCCGAGGTTGTTAAACGAATCAGTGCAGATGTTAAGGGGACCAGATGACATGAAGCGAATCTGGCTTCCCCCAGAAGTCAGCTGGGAAGGCCAAAAATGGCAATCATGTGACTGCAGGACGCAACTGCCCTAAATGCATGCCAGTTGGCTGAATTTGGATCACAGGACCACGGCAATGCAGCAACAGTCGTAAGTGGGAGGACCAGTCATATAAGTCACTCTTTTTCAGGGCCGTAGTAACTTCACATGGTCACTAAATGAATGGTTGAAAGTCGAGAACTACTTGTATTCAGTATGAAATGTTATATGCTGAAAAAGAGAAATTATGGTCAGTTTACAGCTTTGTTATATTCCTAAAAAATTATTATGCTTTCCCATCTGAAGAAAAGGAGTTGGTTATTTAATATAACTCCATATAAATCCAATAAAACAAACAAAACAAATGACACAGGGGACGCAGTGGCTCAGTGGCTAAGATGCTGAGCTTGTCGATCAGAAAGGTCGGCAGTTCGAATCCCTAGCATCGCGTAACGGAGGGAGCTCCCGTTACTCGTCCCAGCTTCTGCCAACCTAGCAGTTCGAAAGCACGTAACAAATGCAAATAGAAAAAATAGGAACCACCTTTGGTGGGAAGGTAACAGCGTTCCGTGCGCCTTCGGCATTGAGTCATGCCGGCCACATGACCACGGAGATCCCTGGAAGATTATTCCCTTAAATCCAATGCCATTCAGAGCTGAAATGGATTTGAAGTAATTTAAAGGATATTCAACTCCGTGTATTCTTTGTTTCTACCTTTTTTTTAGACTGATGCACGTTATTCATTAAACTAACAGTTTCCCTTTCGCCTGTCTTCTTTAAGTGTGACTTGTGCCCTTGCTCTGTGTGTGTGTGTGTGTGTGTGTGTGTATTTGTCATCACAACATGTTTCCATGGAGCTGGATCTGATGTTACATGAATAAGAGCATTGTTTCTTTATTTTCCCCCCTTTTCTTCCTGAGTTCCCAAGCATATTTGCAACACAGGTTGGGAAGCAAAGAAAAAAAAATGACTTCACAAGTTAAATATTGCTAACTGCTAGGGTGTATTGAAGCTAAGCATCCTTGCATGCCATAATTCTCTGTGCTGTTGAGTTGAGGTTTAAGTATTTCAAAGCAGATACGCAGCAGGACCCCAAAGATGAAATTTCAGCCCCCTGAACCTTAATGGATTCTGAATCATAGTGATGCAAGCCTTAAAGCTATGGGATCCTCTTGCACAAGCTCTAGGGAAGGCTTAGGTAGAAATTGTCTTGCACGAGGGCCACACAAAATCTGCACAGCAGAACAACTAGACACAAGGACAGTTTTTCCCCCCGAATGCCATCACTCTGCTAAACAACTAATTCCCATAACACTGTCAAACTATTTGCTAAGGCTGCATTACTATTATTAATCTCATCCTTCCTATTACCTGTCTCCTCCCACTTATGACTATAACCTTGTTGCTTGTATCTCTACGATTTATATCGCTTTATTTGTTTCCTGGTATGCTTTGATTGCTAATTT
This sequence comes from Natrix helvetica, assembly GCF_964273705.1. Lineage (NCBI taxonomy): Eukaryota > Metazoa > Chordata > Lepidosauria > Squamata > Natricidae > Natrix > Natrix helvetica. Next base: position 75,339,060 of record NC_138553.1, read on the forward strand.
AGTAACCTATGACTATCACTAAGCGTTTTATTTTATGATTCTTAATGAATGTATTTTTTTTCTTTTATGTACACTGAGAGCATCTGCATGAAAGACAAACTCCTTGTATGTCCAATCACACTTGGCCAATAAAGAATTCTGTTCTGTTCTACTCTACTCTACTCTACTCTACTCTACTCTACTCTACTCTACTCTACTCTACTCTACTCTACTCTACTCTACCCTACCCTACTCTACTCTACTCTATTCTATTCTAATATATGTAGGGGTCCAATTGATTTCTTGAAAGGAAGTCTCACTGAAATAGGAGTGCCTAATTCTGCTACGTTTTTCTGTATATTCCTAAGGACTAGAATGTTAATTTCAAATGGAAGTTTACTCTGTCAGGGTTTTACCAAGCTCTTTCTTGACCAGCTCCATTTACTGATTTCCTTATACATTTAAATCTTTTAGTTTGTTCTGCACAGCACAAAGTTTACTCTGCAATCAATTCTAAGATAGATAGATAGATAGATAGATAGATAGATAGATAGATAGATAGATAGATAAAGAGAGAAAGGGATAGATAGATAGATAGATAGATAGATAGATAGATAGATAGATAGATAGATAGATAGATAGATGATAGATAGATATTTATATGTATATATGTATGCATGTATGTAGGTAGATAGGTAGATAGGTAGATAGATAGAGATAGAGAGAGAGAGAGAGAGAGAGAGAGAGAGAGAGAGAAAGAAAGGGATAGATAGATAGATAGATGATAGATAAATGATAGATAAATGATAGATAGATAGATATTTTATATGTATATATGTATGCATGTATGTAGGTAGATAGGTAGATAGGTAGATAGATAGATAAAGAGAGAAAGGGATAGATAGATAGATAGATAGATAGATAGATAGATAGATAGATAGATAGATAGATAGATAAAGGGATAAAGGGATATATATATATATATATATATATAGATAGATAGATAGATAGATAGATAGATAGATAGATAGATAGATAGATAGATATAGATATAGATATAGATATAGATATAGATATAGATATAGATATAGATATAGATATAGATATAGATATAGATATAGATATAGATATAGATATATATATATAGAGAGAGAGAGAGAGAGAGAGAAATAGAAATAATAGAAGATAGATATATAGAGATAGAGATAGATGATAGACAGACAGACAGATAGATATAGAGATGGAGACAGATGATAGAGAGACAGATGATAGATAGATAGATAGATAGATAGATAGATAGATGATAGATAGATAGATAGATAGATAGATAGATAGATAGATAGATAGAATCATCATGAAATCAAAGCGGGTTTTTTTAATTAAAAGGGCATTTTCTTTTGCAGTAAAAGCATGCTTGGCAATCCTTATTTAGCCTTACTGGTTTCAAACCCGGGAAAAAGATGGAAATGCATTTAATGTAGTTATCAAACTACATTTAAGTAAGGCAGGGGATTTGGTACCTTTGAGTTCACAGAAGTCTGAAAGCATCTATTTTGGCTTGGCGACTTCTGCACTGACATTTGGCAAAGATGGAGTTAAGACGTCCCCTAGGATGCTCTTCCCTAGCGTGGCTCATTCATCACCATGAAACGGCTGAGAAGGTTTCTTCAGTAAAGTCTGAATAGCTTTACAAAGAGAGCGAGGGAAGCGTAGTGAATGGAAAACGCTAACTTAACAAGGACGTCCCGGTTTCATTGCTAGGCATTTTGATGTGCTAGGATTTGTATGTGGTTACATCAGAACTGGAAAAGAGGAATTCTGCTCCCACTATTGAGTAGCCTTTCCTCAATTATTTCTAGAGAAGGTTTTAATCACCTCTTGGGAATTCTCAGGTTTAAAAACGGGGAAGGGATTAGGATTGGGCAAAAAAAAAAGTTCTACAGATAGCATCTCCCACCAGCGAGAATTGCGAAAATGTTCCCGGAGTGCTCACCTATCTGTTGGAAATGCAACCAACAACACGGAACATACTACCATATGTGGTGGATGTGCACATCTGCGAAAAAATATTGGGAAAAAATAAAAGATTGGCTGGAGGAGATTACCACACACCAAACTGAACTAAAACTGGAATTATTTCTGTTAGGAATTATAACAGGAAATTATGAAAAAAATATTAGATACTTAGTTCTACACATAATCATGGCAGCGAGAATTACATTCGCCCCAAACTGGAAAAATAATTACACAACAACAGAAGAAAATATAATAAAAAAAAAATATTGGAATGTGCAGAGATGGATAGGCTCACGAAAGAGTTAAAAGAGAAAGAAGACTTTGAATATTACTCTGTATGGGATTTATGATATAATTGGCTAGAGGAAAGGGGGGGGGGAAGCAGGAAAGCAAAAAAGAAAGGAAGAAAGATCAACAAATTAATAAACAACCACAAAACCGGAAAATGATTAAAAGATAGAAATACGAGATAGACTGTAGCAAATAAATAATAGGAAATGGATACAAAACAACGCAAATGTAGTAAAGGCTAAACAGAATATATAGAATATTATAGTATATAGAATGAAAAAAATGTATGAAATAATATAAATGCACACATATATAAAGTTATAGTTATGAGAGACTTATTTGTACAGATAAAAGTATCACAACAGAAATGTAATGTGTTGCAAAGATGTGAAGTTTGTATAAACAAAATTAAAAAAAAGGATTGGGCAAAACATATAGGCTTAATGAGGCTCTTTGAGATACAATCATCCCAGATCTTCATCACAATAAGAATAAGAAACTAAAAGAATGAAATGCTCGTGTTTCCATACAAGTTCTTAGAACTAATCCAGTTTTGCCTGAAAAAGTGCTTTTGGGACAACTATGACCTATGGTTGACAATCTCCATAGAGAAATGGATAGAATGAATTACTTGCCTGTCAAATAAATATTTCATCTATAAAACTGATTTTGTTCCTGAAAAGCTAAGCAGAATTAGACCTTGTTGGCACTTGACTAGGACACTCATCATCTGGGAATTTAAGTTCTAACATCTGGAAACAACACAGGTGTAACATAGATTACAAAGTTTTAAAAAAACTTAAAAGAAGAAGTAAACAATCTGGTTAACTTTGGGTTGGACGTTTCGTTATTGATGTCTGGTGTCCTAGTTTTGGTTTTCTTTGGTCTGAAAAAAAAATTAACCAGTGGAACAACTTGCCTCCAGAAGTTGTGAATGCTCTAACCCTGGAAGTTTTTAAGAAGAGATTGGACAACTATTCATCTGAAATGGTATAGGGTTTCCTGCCTGAGCAGGGTGTTGGATTAGAAGACCTCCAAGGTCCTTTCCAATTCTATTATTCTGTTATTCAAAAATTCACTTAAAAAAAACACCATACAATTTAATATTGTATCAAATAAATATGGATTGTCCATGTAATACGCATTGTTTTTAACTCTAAAATGTTTCTAATGTATCATGCATTGTTTTGAATAAGTGCATATTTGTTTTCCATAGTGAAAAAGCGGAGTGAAGTTAATAGAACAGAGTTTTCCAAATCTTTCTGCAATTGAACAAAGTACATTCTTTGAAACAATAGAAGAAGCTCTGGAAAATTAAAGTGAAACAAAAAGTTGAGTTATTGGTTTGTTTGTTTTTGCAGAGGTGTCTGGGGCACTGTTAAAATCTGCATGGGCTGTATACAGCTAAACAAGTGACTCTAACAGGAAGGAATTCATTTTTATAGTGAAAATGAACGGAACAAATTACACAAACATGCATTTCACATATTTGCTTACAATGAATATTTGAAAGAGAAGGAAAGAAGAGATAACATAGGTTTATCCTTCGGTGCTAAGACTTTATTGTGGTTCTGTATTAGAACAACATAACAGAAGCATCAACCATTTCTGAATTTCTCAAAAAGGTGAAAGCTACTATAAACTAATGTGCTCAGAGCAAGATCATTAAAACTTAAGCCAACAGAAGCCTACAATTCTTTCACTCAAAATCCTTGAACTTGATAAACTTCTGTGGAACTTTTTATGGAATTCCTTTGAAAACCTATTTCCTCCAAATCTTCAAGACCACAATAATTCATCAAGGACATGTCATCTTTCAAATTACAGCACATTAATAGCTACCTTTCTAAGTTGCTTTGCTAAGGGTTTAGAAGAAGAAGAAGCACTTATTTTCATCCTGGGTGGCAATGCCCCATTAGCCAACATTTTCAGTTCGACAGTTTGGATAAAAGTGAGAGAGAGAGAGAGAGAGAGAGAGAGAGAGAGAGAGAGAGAGAGAGAGGGAGGGAGGGAGGGAGGGAGGGAGGGAGGGAGAGAGAGAGAAAAAAAAATCACACAACAGTCTTTTTAACATGAATCTTGCAGTAGTATTGTTTCCTGTGCCTCCTACAACGTGTATAAAATGGTATCCAAAAATGTGCTCCATTTTTTATCATTAGACCAAAAAAAAAAAAAAAATTTGTTGGATTTGTCATGGGAAACAGAAACAAAGCCATTCTTGAGACCGTGGTATTCTAAATTGAAGGAAGATGTATTGGCTGAAAAAAAATAACTTAGAATAGGAAAAAAAGATGAGCACCTCACTCCCAGGTTCTTCAGCATTCTTCACACAACTTCAAAGTCCAAAACAATGTAGCTGCTCTTGTCAATATCTGTGGGAAGATATCAGTGGTGGGTTCCTGATCCTGTTGCAACTGGTACGGGGCAATGGGGCCCGGCATCCACCACATGAATGCGCACACATGCATAGCGAGCGCATGCATCCTTATCTCCTGTGAGGCTCCATGACGCCTCTGCGATACTCCAGCTGTTTGGCGGAGCGTCGCTTAGGCACTGTACGTTCCATGCGCGTCTGCGGAAGTGCCAAAGAGCTCAAATACCAGTAAGGAGCTTGGGCAGGTGGGTGGGCCCTCCGGAGCACCGTACCGAAACAGTACCCGGTGCTCCCGGCAGGCACCTGTATGCCCGTACCGGGGCGTACCGGTAGTAACCCACCACTGGAAGATATTGACAAGATATTTTTCTCCTAGAAAAATGAAATATTTTAGGAAATATTAAAAGGGCAGAATATTTCCCTTAAAAGGGAGGAAGAAACTCAGCTCCCCATTAAGGCCTGAGCCAGTCTATTCTATATAACAAAGATCTACCTCCTTCCGGCAGTGCCATAATAGGAATCCCAGAGCCCTTTCATTACATCATCATCCAACAAGGCTCAACCAAGATTGGGACTCAAAAAACAACCTACAAAATTATCCCTCCATGGTCCCATGGGAGTCCGACAACCAATCAGAATACAAGCTCAAATTCAACAGCCCAGAGAGGCACTCTCAACATCTCCCCCCTTTTTCTTCGCCCAACATCTTCGAGGCACGTAGTCCTGCCCACCATTAAACCATCCTTCCAAACAGCCTCCATGTTTCGAATGTCTCCCTCCCACTTGGAACTGAAAACATATGGACATTTCTTCCAACAAGCATGCATGGAAAGAAGAATTACTCCGTGCTTTGAAGCCTCTTACAAGAGGATCTGTTTTGCACCCCTGATCCCAGAAGATTGCACACTTCTTAGCCAGGAGACCCACACATTAATCTTATCCTTGCTTTGTCGGAAATCACTCCTGCAACTCTTCTCTTCCTCTCCTGGAGTTGCATCCTTCTGCTCTTCTCAACTATTTGAAGTCGTTAGCCGTGAAGTAAATTTCACCTGGGCTGACTGCTTGACACGGATCACCCTTGAACCAAAAACACCCAAGCGGTAAAGAGGTTCTCTCACTCTCTCTCTCTTATTTTGTCCAAATAGTTGAAATGTTCCTTGGTAATAATTATGTATTGGATAGCAAAGGCAGTGAAAATGGGCGACCACAAAAGACATTTCCTCATTCCTTCCTTTTCAAGTATTCAATCCGAAACGCCCAAGCTGCATATTTTCTTTCCACTTTCATAGATTTTACGTTTAAAGGTATGGATGATATCTCTGCTTCTCTTTGCTTTATAATTGACCAGGAATATTTTGAAAGAAATCTGCGGAGCAAGTTTCCCCTCAGAGGTGCCTCTCAGGGCTGCTGGGGGGCCAGTTTCCATCAACTCCACTCAGCCCAGGCAGAGGGAGAAGAGCTCCACAAAGCAACGGCTGAAAACATATAATTATTAAATTTATTCATTAAACACACTTCTTACCCTGCTTGAATCCAAATGACTCTTGGTGGCTTACACTGGGTATAAATAGAAACAATTTCATCCACATCCACAGTCACATGTTAATACCATACAGGGATATTAGAAATGCATCAGCGCCAGAAAAACAGCGATCCATCAGAATTCTAAAAATAAAGGATGGAGTCATAGAGAAGCTCCAACCGCCTCCTAAACAACGTTGTTTTCAACAATCCCCCCCCCCCCAAATCAGCAGGGAGGAGGCTAGGCTGGTGCCCACTGGAGGCTGTGCCACAGCACTGACACTGGCGCAGAAAAGGGGCGCCATCCCATTTCAGCCTCTTGAAAATGTGGGATTTTCAGCAAGTTCCCTCCCCCTAGTTATTTCAAAAAGTGAGCCTCTACTGGTTGGAGTAGACAGGGGTGGCCTTCAATTTCAGCAACCGGTTCTCTGCCTGGTTGCTGGGTGGGCATGGCCATGGCAGGCGTGGCCTAGTTGCCCCCCCCCCGCACATGATGGGGGATGGATGGGGGGACGTTTTTGCCTATCCTAGGCTCTAGAGCAGTGTTTCTCAACCTTGACAACTTGAAGATGTCCGGACTTCGACTTCCGGTTCCGGCAGCTGACGGCGATGGGCAAGCTTTGCTCGCCCCGCGCTTTCCCGGTGGGCTCCCCACTCCTTGGGGGGCACAGGACGCCCCGTAGAGGCTCCTGCCGGAGGAGCGGCACCGAGGGGGATCCCCGGGATCGGCGGCGGCCGGTGGGGGCCCCCCCCGCCTCGCTCTAGGCACTGGGGAACATGATGGGGGACGCTCCGGCGTTTTCGCTGCGAGGCTGACGGAAGAAAAAGACGATCTGAAGAACGCAGCTGCGGTGCGGTGAGGTGACAACTCCCTCTCATCCCCTTCACTAACCTAGAAAAATTGCCAGCAGTTTAAACTCTACTTTCAGCTTGGCTGGAGAAGCGCGACTAGAGGGAGGGGGATTTCCCCCCCCTTGGACAGGCGGCTGGAAACAATTTCGCTCTCAGCCCCAAGGGAAGGAGGAGGGGGGAGAGCCAACTAAGGATGCCACGCTCCTAGTAATAGTGAATTTTTGAATTTAAAACTACAATGGAAGGATGATCCGGAAGGCTTTTTGGGAACTTTGAAAACTTTGTTATGCCTCCAAACCCGAAGCTGGCAGGGCAAGATGGCACACTTCCGTTGTCTTTATGAGCTCTGAAACCTAACTCCACCTTTAAAACTTCAGGCTTCCGGTCTTTGTCTCCGTGCTACTCAGACAAATCTCTTGTTGATTGCTGCCTTTTGAACTCCCTGGAGTGAAAAACTTTACTCTACTGCCAGGGTGATTAGAAAAATCCTCTTCTACCTGGACCTTCTGTCTCCTGGACTCTCTTGGCTGTTTCACCTTTCTGACTGATCAATCTCTGTACTGACTGATCTTCTCACTCCACAAACAATGGCTCCTAAAAAACCACCTCCTGGAAAACCTGGCTTTGCTGCCTCTGCCCCGACATCTGCAACGTCCAGTCCTAGTACACAATCAACGATAACAGCTTTGATGCAACCTAAATCTACAGAGACTGAGTTTCAACAAATGTTTCAACAAATTCTACAGGGGCAAGAGGAAATAAAAAAACAATTAAAAGAGATGAAAGAAGAAATCAAAGAGAACCAGGTTCAAATTAATAAAAACTCACAGAGACTGGATCTTTTGGAGGGTGGGACAGCTGAGATGAGGGAGGGGATGGAAGGGATGCAGAAGGGGAACAAAAAACTTGATACCCAGCAGATGAAAATAGAATTTGAGAGAATGTCCTTTTATCTTAGATTTCAAAATGTGGTGGAAGCAGATGATGAAGACATAAGGGACATTATGACAAGTATTTTGGCTGAATACATTCACAGAGAGAAACAACAGATGGGGTGGGAAATAGACCTGGTTTATAGAGTGAACTCAGCGTATGCTAGAACACATAATGTACCCAGGGAGGTACACATCAAATTTCTCAGAAAAAGTACAAGAGATGAGATTCTGAGTGCACAAAGGGGGCAAGAATTGAAATACCAGGACAGGCATATAACCATTCTGAAACAGATCCCCAAGAAAGTGAGGGAAAAAAGAAAAAGTTACTCGCAGTTAGCGAAAAAACTATACCAGAAGGGGGTGTGCTTCAGATGGCAGATGCCTGAAGGTATGCTAGTATTCTGGGAGGACACAAGAGTTAGAATTAATACACCCATAGAGGCACAGGCCTTTATGGACAAAAACAAAGCACTCTTAGAAAAACCAGATGACCCTACACCAGATACACAGGACATGGGAGGGGCCGGAGCTCTGCCAGCGGGGGGAGATGGGGTGACACCGAGAAAAACCAGATCACAAAAATGAATAAGAAAACTTGCTTGACATAAGTTGACCGAACTTATTAATTGAACTTATATGCTGACTATATGTAACTATTTAGTAATGAAATTTTTTGCAAATGTATACTTTGAGTATGGAGGGAGGGGACACCTACCACACATTGCAACAGTCAAAATTTGTACTTATCCACTACCTTTTTCCTTGTAAAATTTTAAAAAAACCAATAAAACGTTGTTTAAAAAAAAGAAGAAGAAGATGTCCGGACTTCAACTCCCAGAATTCCCCAGCCAGCATTCGCTGCAGAGCCCAGCAGGAGAGCTGCCCAAGGGAACAAGGATGCCGTACTGAGTGCAATTTCCCACTTCGTTTCCCACCAACGCTGAGAAGCTAGTTGTTACATTTTCTACTCTTCCCGTGTGAATTCTTTTCCTATTTAAGAAGCTGTGTTATAAAGGTACAGCCTCAGTTTTGGTGTGAGGGGCTCTCAGCTGATCAAGTGACATTGGGACCAGACTTACAATTGTGTGAAATTTTGATGCATCCAATTGTTTCCATGGATGGGGAGCTTGTTTCCCTCGGCACTCTTCCTTGAAATGCATTCACACCTACAACCTAGCAGGCTGGCTCTTGCTACACAAATGGAAATTCCTCTTGCTTTGCTCATTTGGCCTGGATTATTAGTTTTAACCAGACCCTGTGTGAGTTTCTGGAGACAGATATAGCAATAGCAGTAGCCCTTAGACTTATAGACCGCTTCACAGTGCTTTTACAGCCCTCTCTAAGCGGTTTACAGAGTCAGCCTATTGCCGTCAACAATCTGGGTCCTCATTTTACCTACTTTGGAAGGATGGAAGGCTGAATCAACCTTGAGCCTGCTGAGAATTGAACTACCAAATTGCAGGCAGCCAGCAGTCAGGAAAAGTAGCCTGCAGTACTGCGTTCTAACCAGTGGTGGGATTCAAAAATTTTTACTACCGATTTGGTGGGAGTGGCTTGGTGGGAGTGGCAGGGGAAGGATACTGTAAAATCTCCATTCCCGCCCCACTCCAGGGAAAGGTTACTGCAAAATCCCAATTTCCTCCCAATCAGTTGGGATTTGGGAGGCAGAGAATAGATGGGGGTGGGGCCAGTCAGAGGTGGTATTTACTGGTTCTCTGAACTACTCAAAATTACTGCTTCTGGTTCAGAACCTGCTGAATGTGACCCCTGAGACGGATATAGCAATAGCAATAGCACTTAGTCTTATATACCACTTCACAGTGCTTTGCTACCTTCTCTAAGCAGTTTACAGAGTCACCGTATTGCCCCCCAACAATCTGGGTCCTCATTTTACCTACCTTGAAAGGCTGAGTCAACCTTGAGCTTGCTGAGAATTGAACTACCAAATTGCAGGCAGCCGGCAGTCAGGAAAAGTAGCCTGCAGTACTGCATTCTCAGAAGGCTGGAAGGCTAAATCAACTTTGAGCCTGGTGAGAATCGAACTGCCAAATTGCAGGCAGCTGGCAGTCAGGAGAAGTAGCCTGCAGTGCTGCACTCTAACTACTGCGCCACCGAGACTCAGTATATGGCTATGATGGGCCAAGTGTTTAATTCATGGCTGTTTTGTGATAATGAGCAAGTGAAACATACACAAAAACAGAGGCGCTTCAGTTGCAAGGGCACACTTACCATTTTGAAGATTTTGATCCCATACCCCATGGACCCTTGAAAGAAAGATATACAGCTAGTCTTCTAGTTGCAACAGTTCATTTAGTGAGCATTCAAAGTTACGACAACACTGAAAAAAAGGGACTTTTGACCGTTTGGATCACAAGATCCAAAATCCAGAGCCTTGGTAATGGACTCACACTTACGACAGTTGCAGTGTCCAGGGGTTATGTGATCAACTTTTGTAACCCGAGGAGCAAAGTCAGCGGGGAAGCCAGGTTCCCTTAACAAGCATGTTGCTAACTTAACACCGGCAATGAGTCTCTTTGAAACTGTGGCAGGAAAGGCGATCAAGTGGCTTAACAAATGTCTCACTTAGCAACAGAAATATTGGGCTCTGCTGTGGTCATAAGTCAAGGACTACCCATATCACACAATGTTATGCTGTAGATAGGCTCCAGATGCATAGAATAGGATAGAATAGAATGGAATAAGAGTTGGAAGGGACCTTGTAGGTCTTCTAGTCCAACCCCTGCCTAGGCAGGAAACCCTACATCACTCCAGACAAAGGGTTATCCAACATCTTCTTAAAAATGTCCAGTGTTGGAGCATTCACAACTTCTGGAGGTAAGTTGTTCCACTGATTAATTGTTCTAACTGTCAGGAAGTTTCTCCTCAGTTCTAAGTTGCTTCTCTCCTTGATTAGTTTCCACCCATTGCTTCTTGTTCTACCCTCAGGTGCCTTGGAGAATAGTTTGACTCCCTCTTCTCTGTGGCAAGCCCTGAGATATTGGAAGACTGCTATCATGTCTCCCCTAGTCCTTCTTTTCATTCAACTAGACATACCCAGTTCCTGCAACCGTTCTTCATATGTTTTAGTCTCCAGTCCCCTAATCATCTTTCTTGCTCTTCTCTGCACTCTTTTTAGAGTCTCAACATCTTTGGTCTAATCCCCAAACCAACCATATTCCCACATGCACAGGTCTAAGTGCATCTACATGATTGTTACGTGATAGTTTGTGAACCAACTTTTTGGGAAACAGATTGAATTGCAGAGGTGGCTTTTGGCCAGATCGGTTGGAACAAACGTAAAGAGCAAACCTGTCTTACTGCATTGCTGCCATTTTTTTCTTCATCTTTTTTTTAAAAATTATGTTGAAGAAGAAGGATTTTATCCAGTAATTTCCACTGCAGTGTTTTCTCTAATGAGCCCTAGGCCTTTCTGCATGCTTGAGCAATGTAGAATGAGCACGACTTTAATATTATATTCATATTACTGAGAGCTACACACAGAATCAGGATAGGTTTCATGTAATTTAGGATTAATATATCTTGCACTCCTACTCAGACTTTGCAATGCAAAACCCCCAACTCCCTTTGGTGCAGTAGGATAATAACAGCAAACCTCTTTTTTTTTACTTTTACATTTCAGTATAAATTAGGCATTTCTATAACAACAAACCTATCTAATCAGTAAAACCCAATGTCAAAGCTTCACTTTTTCCCCACCTCAAGCACAAAGTCCAGAAGTGGTTTCCAAGTAGAAACAAAAGTAAGTGTATTTTTTTCTTTAATCAAAGCAGTCCATTTAGCCATCTCTGCTAACTCCATCTACTTTGCAACCATTTGTCCATTGTGGAAATCAAAGTATCCTTCCATTTTTGTGCATAAATTAGAGCATACAAAACTTTTGCTAGACCAATTCTCGAATACAGCTCATCTGTCTGGAACCCGTACTGCATCTCAGACATTAATACAATTGAGAGAGACCAGAGATATTTCACGAGAAGAGTCCTCTGCTCCTCTGCTCGCAACAGAATCCCTTATGCCACCAGGCTTGAAATTTTGGGCTTAGACAACTTAGAACCACTTTGCCCTCGGTCTAACCTAAGCGTAGTACCTAAAATTGTCTGCTACAATGTCTTACCTGTCAACGACTACTTCAGCTTCAACCACAACAATACACGAGTTCACAATAGATACAAATTCAAGGTAAACCGCTCCAAACTCAAATGCAGAAAACACGGCTTCAGCAACAGAGTGGTCAATGCCTGGAATGCTCTACCTGACTCCATTGTTACATCCTCAAACCCCCACAGCTTCAACCTTAAACTGTCTTCTGTTGACCTCACCCCATTCCTAAGAGGTCCGTAAAAGGCGTGCATAAGCGCACCAAAGTGCCTACGGTCCCTGTCCTAATATCCCCATTTATTCGTATCCATTTTATGTACTCATAATCATGTTTATACTTATATCTGTTATCTTATATATGCTTGACAAATAATAAAAATAATAAATAAATAAAAATAAATAAAAACATCAAAGCCCCATTCTCCCCTCCCCACCTGCTACCTTGCCAATTTGACACCTGACAGAAGCTCCAGTGGCTAAGATGCTGAGCTTGTCAGTCAGAAAGGTTGGCAGTTTGAGGGTTCGAATCCCTAGCGCCGTGTAATGGCATGAGCTCCCGTTACTTGTCCCAGCTTCTGCCAACCTAGCAGTTCGATAGCAAGTAAAAAATGCAAATAGAAAAATAGGGACCACCTTTGGTGGGAAGGTAACTGCTCTGTGTGCCTTCGGTGTTTAGTCATGCCGGCCACATGATCATGTCTTTGGACAGCACTGGCTCTTCGGCTTTGAAATGGAAATGAGCACTGCCCCCTAGAGTCGGGAACGACTAGCACATATGTGCGAGGGGAGCCTTTACCTTTAGAAGCTCATACTTTTTACCATTATTTATTTAACAGAATAACAGAGTTGGAAGGGATCTTGAAAATCTTCTAGTCCAACCCTCTGCTAAAGCAAGAGACTCTATTCCCGTGATGGTGAACCTGTGGCACGCAAGGCATTGCCCCGTCAGCTCCAGCATGCATGCGCACACTGACCAGCTGATTTGGCCTTCAGTTTCAGCCATTTCCCACCCTCTGGAGGCTTCCCTAAAGCCTCCGGAGGGCAAAAAAACAACCCAACGCACAAACCGGAAGTTTGGGAATGGACTTCCGGGTTGCACGTTGGGCTGTTTTTTGCCCTCCCCCAGCTCCTAGAAAGCCTCTGGAACCTGGGGAGGGTGAAAAATGGGTCCATCGTGCCCCAAAAGCAGGGGCAAGGGCGGGAGTCATGCGCACATGAGCAGGGGGTCACACACATAGAATTGTGAGTGTGGGCACTCCCGCGCACGACCCCCCTGTGCTCTCCCCGCTTTTGGCACACGATGGGAAACAAGTTAGCCATCACTGCCCTATTCCATTCCAGACAAGTGCTATCCAGTCTCTTCTTAAAAGCCTTAAGTGATGGAGCCTCTATAGCTTCTGGAGGGAAGCTATTCCACTGATTGATTGTTCTCACTGCCAGGAGACTCTCAATCTTGAGTAACGCCCCAGTCCTTTCAGTGGTGTCCTGAAGAAACAACCATAGAAAATAGGTTGCAGAGCGATCTGCCCTTACTTTTCTCTCTCTTGTCCTTTGCAGCTGTTGGACACTTCCAGTAAGAACTTCTTTGAAACGAAAGAAAAACCCCAAGTTTTAGAAAGTAAAAATGTAACTTGTTCTCGAGGACGAGAAAAGTAATGGCAGGCTTTATGTTATGCATTCTGTTTTAGATTTATTGGAAGAAAGGCTCGGAGGCTCAAAACTGCTTATGGCGAGCAACCATTTCATAGAGAATGCCTTCTGTGGTTTCGGCACAGTGGCCTAGATTTGACAAGAGTTAAATACAGGTTTAGATTTGGGGTGGGGGGGTGGGGAAGAAAAAGAGTCTGCATTTGAAGTTCCATGTGGTTTGTTCGGCGTTCAAGTAAATGTCCTATCAAATCAAATTCACGGACTCCGCTATGGAATCGCACACATTCACCAACAACGGAACACAAATCTCTAATATGTTCATTCTTGGAAGCCCTGGAGTGGTATGTCTTAATAGTTACCACACCCTTCACTGCAGCAAATCCCAGCAGGAGATTTTGCTTGCTGAGGTTCTGTTTGTGTTCCTATGAAGTCGAGTTCACTAGAGGATATGACCGGTTTCTTTATGTTGTCCAAGGAAGAAACAGCAACGCAAAGGGGGCCTAACACATGGCATTTTTGATCAAACACTTGGGCCTTCAAGCCACCCCCAAAAATGTCTCCTAACAGGGAGAAAACGTTTGCAAAATGTCAAAGAGTCAACAATGACAACCGCAGTGAGAAGTTTTGTTTTTTTAAAAAAGTCAAGATGGCACCCATGGCCACCATCTTGGCATTGTTGAGCCACGCAGCCTAACCACAGGGGCTTCTGGTAATACAGGGATTGATAATTCAGGATCTCAGTCAACATCTGAGGGGTTTTCTCCAGAGGGAAAAGATTAAGAAGGTTTGCATAGCTGAAGTGTGCCGAGTACATTAGGATGGGGAAGTTCTAATCTAGGGTGTCCCGTTCTGGAGATAGCTAGTAGGTTAAGAGAAGATCCCATCAATCAATCAATCAATCAATCAGAATGGAGCTGGAAGGGACCTTGGACGTCTTCTAGTCCAACCCCCTGCTCAAGCAGGACACCCTATACCATTTCAGACAAGTGACTGTCCGGTCTCTTCTTTAAAACCTCCAGTGATGAAGCACCTACAATTTGTGATGGCAAGCTTAATCATTTACCTTAATCAGTTGTTGAGACTGAGCACCAAGGTCTCGAGTTTTCTCAACATCTTCCCTTAACATTTTAACTTAACATTTCCCTCAACATTTTCCTCAACATCTTCCCAAGTGAACTTAATGTATCTGTCCACCATTGACGGCGTGGTGCTTTTTATCCAATTTGTTATTCAGTTTAACATCTTAACTTTCAATGCCCAATATTTTAATGTTTATTTTAAATCTTCTAATTGTTTATGACTGATGGCTTTGTAAGCCACCCAGAGTCACTTGATATTTATTTTTTTAACAAATAAAAAAATAATAGTGAAAAATCGATCGCTTGCTCTTCATTTCTACCCCAAATATGTGGAGATATAATAAGGTATGATGAAGATTTGCAGTTTTATGAAGGTAATTCTTTATCCTCTTTGATTAATTTTGGGCTTGGATAACCTGGATCTACGCTACCTATGGTCTGACATAAGCATAGTACACAAAATTGTCTGCCACAACGTCCTATCTGTCAACGACTATTTCAGATGCAGCCTCAATAATAGGCAAACAATCGATACAAATTCCCACCTCAAGCACAAAGTCCAGAAGTGGTTTCCAAGTAGAAACAAAAGTAAGTGTATTTTTTTTTCTTTAATCAAAGCAGTCCATTTAGCCATCTCTGCTAACTCCATCAATTTTTGCAACCATTGGTCCATTATGGAAATCAAAGTATCCTTCCATTTTTGTGCATAAATTAGAGCATACAAAACTTTTGCTAGACCAATTCTCGAATACAGCTCATCTGTCTGGAACCCGTACTGCATCTCAGACATTAATACAATTGAGAGAGTCCAGAGATATTTCACGAGAAGAGTCCTCTGCTTCTCTGCTCGCAACAGAATCCCTTATGCCACCAGGCTTGAAATTTTGGCCTTAGACAACTTAGAACTATGCTGCCTTTGGTCTAACTTAAGCGTAGTACCTAAAATTGTCTGCTACAATTTCTTACCTGTCAACGACTACTTCAGCTTCAGCCACAACAATACACGAGCACACAATAGATACAAACTCAAGGTAAACCGCTCCAAACTTGATTGCAGAAAATACGACTTCAGCAACAGAGTGGTCAACGCCTGGAATGCTCTACCCGACTCTGTTGTTACAGCCTCAAACCCCTGTAACTTTAGCCTTAAACTGTCTAGCGTGGACCTCACCCAATGGTGGGTTTCAAAATTTTTTAGAACCTCTTCTGTAGGTGTGGCCTGCTTTGTGGGAGTGGCTTGCTGGCCATGTGACTGCGTGGAAGTGGCTTGCCAGCCATGTGACCGAGTGGGCATGGCCAACCTGTAAAATGTGGTGAAACTCACTTAACAACACTCTTGCTTAGCAACCAAAATGTTGGCTCAAAAACTCTGGCATTTGAAGCATGCAAGTCTTAAAGCTGTCAAGTTACAAGACCCTTGCACCCCTAACCCTTTAGAAAAAAAAACCCCAGGGGTGTTCAAACTTGATAGCTTTAAGACTCTGAAGTGAGTCGCAAAGTGACGCAGGTGCCACATCGTAATGGACTCCAGGAAGAGGGATCCTGTCTCCCCTATTGGCAAGATGGTGAGACACATGACAGAGAAATGTGATGGAGCTGGCCTGGGACGATGCCACAGGTGCCCATAGAGAGGGCTCTGAGTACCACCTCTGCCACGCATGCCAGAGGTTCGCCACCACTGCCCTAAGGACACCATTTCCACAAATCATCTCAACCTCTTTTGAGAGTCCAAAGAGCTTCTGAACTTGCAGTTGTGTAATCGTGTAGAATGAAAGAAGTCCTGTCAGTCACTCTCTATAAGTGGAGGCAAATCCATGGGAAGCAAATGAGAAAGGTTGTGGTACAATATCCCAATGCATCTTCCACCCTTTGACCTCTCCGAGGCAATGGAAAGGAGCATTGGGAATGTGAGAAGTAGACGTCTAATGGAAGTGTAGGACTTTGGGAGTAAGCCTTTTAATTGGATCTCTGTGAAGTTGTTTTATTGAGGAATTACCACCCCTATTATCTTAGGAAAATCTAACTATGGTCATGTTTATCACAGTTTCACAAACTTAACAACTTTAAGTGGTGAGGACTTCAACTCCTAGAATTCCCCAGCCAGCATTGAAAAAGTGGGCTGCACATAAATTAACAACCAATTCATCCAGCACCGAAAATGTGAACATACGTGCCATGCACCTTTTGTGCATGCGCACGGCTTCAAAAACATGGCTAAATAGGATGGAATAATGCCGGGGCAGGTGGGCAGGGCCACCCACAGGTCGCAACTGACGGTTCACCCAAACTAGTCTCAACTGGCAGCAGCCCACCATTGAGTCCACACCTCTTAAAGTCGCTAAGGTTGAGAAATGCTGGTTGGATATTTACGTCTATGCAGATGGAACAATCTGACTGTATTTTTAAAAAGTCCCATGAGAAACCCAAGATTGAAAGCTAATTCACCACCACTTGAATTGAGGTTATTCAGAGGAGGTATTTAGCAACCAAACTGAATCAAGTAGACTTGACTAAGGATGCTATCAACCAGGGGTGACAAACTCAAGGTCCATGGAGCCGCCCTGGAATCAGTGAAGGACCAGCCCATGATCACTCTGCCAGCAAAAATGGAGCCCGGGAGGGCCATGCACGCCCCCCCCCCCCCGGGACTCCGTTTTTCCTGGTAGAGGGCTGCAGGAGGCCGTCGCAGCTGAAAACAGAGTGAGTGACGTTGAGCTGGTCACATCCATCTTGGCCACGCCCACCCAGCCCCCAAAGTCAAACGCAACCCTGATGCGGCCCTCAATGAAGTTGAGTTTGACACCTCTGACATAGATCATTAGGTGGAAATGGCCTTAGAGAAATTATAAATACCTCTCTGTACTTCTAGTATCCTCAACAGCAGCATCTGCAAGAGAGGTTACCCATATTGGCAGCGCACGTGCAAAGACTATGGTGTTGTTGTAAGAGATGCCACTTCCATTTTTCCTTTTTTGGATCTTCCATGCAAACGTCCCTGGAGCTTCCACATATCCAGTAACAATTTTACGCTCTTTTTCAGATATTTGTCCAGTGATGGCAGGAAAATTACAGAAGGTTTTTCTCCTTTCCAGCCTTTTTAGGATCATTGACCATCTCGAACAAGGATTTTGTCCTTTAGGAAGTGCAGCTAGGGTTTAAACTTGGTTTTACCTACTGCCCTGACAACTCAGTAGAATTGCACACCTGTGTCAACAATGTGGCAGAAAGTTAATCTTCAAATTTATGGGATGCTGTCTTCAATACTGCTCCACAGGGTTTTTAAAAAAATGCTGCTATAGAGTTTATAAAGAGGTTTTAGTCTATGCTTAGCGTCTTTACTGCTCTTCTCTGCACTATTTCTTGGGGCTCAGCATCTTTTCAGTATGGTGGCAACCAGAACTGGATGCAGTATTCCAAGTATGATCTCACGAGTGTAGAATGGTTGCAATGGATGGCTGTGAAAGTTGAACCATAAGAAAGGCTGAGTGCCAAAGAATGGAGGCCTTTGAACTCTGGTGCTGGAGAAGACCCCCGCGAGTCCCTTGGACTGCAAGGTGATCAAACTGGTCAGTCCTAGAGGAGATCAACCCTGACTGCTCTTTAGAAGGTCAGATCCTGCAGAGGAAACTCAAATGCTTTGGCCACCTAATGAGAAGGAAAGGCTCCCTGGAGAAGAGCCTAATGCTGGGAACGATTGAGGGCAAAAGAAGAAGGGGATGACAGAGAATGAGGTGGCTGGATGGAGTCACTGAAGCAGTACGTGTGAGCTTAAATGGACTCCAGGACAGGAAGACCTGGAGGAACATTGTCCAAGGGGTCAGGATGGGCCAGACATGACTTCGCAACTAACAACAAGTGTAGAGTGATACTGTCACTTCTCATGATGTTGATGCCATCGCTCTGTTGATGCAGAGGACTGCACTGGCTTTTTTGACAGCTGCAGCAAACTGCTGGCTCACAGCTCCATGTGCACAAGTGGTGTGCATGCTTGCCCGTTGCTCATGCAAGTGGGATGTGTGTTTGCACGTAGGCACGCTCGCCTGCTATTTCGGTAGCCTAGTTGCAAATAGCTAATGGGTCCAGAAGTTGGGGCTCCCTGCACTAGGATACCTACTGTACTGTAGATCCCTGTCCCAGTTACTGCTGTTGAGCCAGGTGCTGCCTATATCAGTGCATTAGATTTCTCCTGCCTAGATGCAGGACCTTAATTTTCTCACCACTGAACTGCTTCTTGTTTGATAAGGCTCAATACTCAAGTCTACCTTCTGAATCTTGTATCTGTCTTCCAATGTGTTGGCAATTTCACCCCAGCTTGGTGAGGTCTTGCAAATTTGATGAGTTCCTCTTCTATCTCCTCATCTAGATTATTTATGAAGATGTTGAAAATTACTGGGTTTAAGACAGAAACTTGAGGTTTCCCACTGCTGGATGCTTCCCTCCATGTAGATTTGGCTCCACTGAGGTCTACACACGGAGTGCAGTTGGTCAACCAATTATGAATCTATCTGGTGGTGATGCTGTCTATTCCGCATTGTTCTATCTTACCAAGAAGTAGGCTGTGATCAACTTTGTCAAATGCCTTGCTGTTGTGTAAGTAAACTATGCATCTCTTTCTCTCACATCTCTCTCTCTCTCTCTCTCTCTCTCTCTCTCTCTCTCTCTCTCTCTCTCTCTCTCTCTCTCTCTCTCTCTCTCTCTCTCTCTCTCTCTCTCTCTCTCTCTCTCTCTCTCTCTCTCTCTCTCTCTCTCTCTCTCTCTCTCTCTCTCTCTCTCTCTCTCTCTCTCTCCTGTCTTTATCTGCTAATGCTGTGCATATTTTGTGCAAGTGTTTTGAAACTTGAAAAGGCCTGGATAGCCCAAACAAAGATCACTTTTGTCAAATATTTGTCCCAAATATTTACATACACATATGATCTCCTAGCTTCGACTTGATCCCTGTTGAAGGTGGCTGGATTATCAACCAGCTCTAGAGGTGGGCTGCAGCCTGTTACACCAGTTCAGGCAAACCGGATGTTAAGATTCTGTTAGTTTGGTGAACCGGCAAACTCCACCACTGGCTCCCCCCCCCCATGCCCCCTTTCTTTAAAATACAGAGTTTCCCAGCATTCCTTTAGAAACTTCCAACATGCAAACTGTGGTTACTCATCCTAAAATGAATCCTCTTTACCTGGAGTTTCAAAATTTGCTGTTTGTTGAGAAGATGTGTAGATAAAAGTCAGTCTACATTTAGTGTACATCTGTGTTTGGGGATATTTCTTCATAACAAAACCAAAGTGTATTTTCTGTGCAGTTCACACCTCTTGCTCACTGAATCTGGATGTCACAAAGCAAAGCCCACATTTTGTAATTAATCCCCATGCCCCGTTTTGACTGACAGAGTGCTTCAGGAGACTGAGTGCTGTCACACCCCCTTGACATGTCCACCCACCAGCCATTAGGGTAGAGAACTGGTTGTTAAAAAAATTTGCAGCCCACTACTGACCACGTCCAATGATTGACTTCCCCAAATTTGGGGCCCAACATGAGACTGCCCATTGGTGCTTACTCTTGATGTGACATAAAAACACATTTAAAATAGTTTCTCATATTAATATTCCCTTTCCCAAGAAACAAGCATAGTTGAGATGTATTTGTTTTTGAAATTCTTTATTGTACAGTGTTTTGAGCTCTGTCATCATTAATTCTTGTAAATCACAATGTGACATTGGAAACATTTGACATTTCCTGGGCTTTCTTCCACTCCCACTTCCACTCCCACCCCCCTTTGGGTCCCTTCTCCTTTAATACCAAGCTTTGTTGGTTTTTTTTCAAGATTGACTGTTTCTCTTTTTTTGGGGGGGGGGTACACAACTGGCATGGTTTCCTATTGTTTTGTCATCAATACTCCATTCCTTTTGATGTGCTTCTATCACTCATTGGCCCACCAGGCATTGATTGATTCTAGAGAAGACTTCGCTAAAGTCTCCTACCTGGAGGAGCAAATTTCAGAACCTAATGAAAATTAATGTCAAGCTGCAAAAAAAAAAAAAAAAGAAATTTCAGTTGGGTGAACCCTTGAAATAAAGTTAGGGGAGGAGAAAACTTGAACAAATTCTGGGGACAACAATAATGTTTAAATAATGGAAGGGCTGTTTCATGTTTAATGCAACATACTATGAATTTGGGGATAAGTTCTGTAACATATATGATATGTGTGTCCTGCCTGCAAGAGGCTATGGTATTCATTCAGTGGGATAGCAGTACATTGTTTTTATTGTCTCTCTCTCTCTCTCTTACATTTACAATTTGCATACCAAAAAACCCACTTTGCATGCATTAGAGTGCAAGTAAAACTCTGCAGCAAGGTGAATTAATTTGAGCAGGCAGGAAAGTTACATAAGTTGGAGATATTCAACTTCAGTGAATGCTGTGTAACTATTCACACATACACACACACAACTTTGTTCAGTGTTGCTCACAATAATTTAAAATAATTTTTTGTAGACATTTAAATGCTATAGCATAATATAACTTAAGTGAATACCCACCCTCCACAAATATTACTGGCATATTTACAATATCTTGTGCCATCGGACTCTGTTTGGAAGTATGATACCGCAACTGATGTGAGCTTAAAGAATCAGTTCTCCTAAGGGATGAGCCTTCTTGAGGGCTCAGCTTAACTGTAGGGGTGATTAATACTTTTCAGGCATTGAATTCTTTTGTGTTGCGGGAAAAGAAGGAAAAAGAAACCCACAGATGATGATGGGGAAAGAGGCTTATGATGGTTGATTGGAAATATCTGCAGTGAAGATGTAACCATGCTATCTGACTATGGTTAGAATCTTTGACCAGAATGGAAATATATATACCCTCTTAACTATCTGTTCATAGATATCTTTAGAGCAATGGTTCCCAATGTTTTGGGCACCAGGAACTGGGTCTGTGGAGATGAGTTTTTCCGCAGACCGGCGGGGCATGGTTTCGCATGATGGCTACATCCCGTGGATGGGGCTTTACTTGTTTGTGTGACCTAGTTTCTGCCATGCCGTGGACAGGTACCAGTCCATGGACCAGGAGTTGGGTTTGGGGACTCCTGTCTGAGGAGGACCTAGGATTTAACCTGTGAATAAGCCTGTTGAACCTGTTGACCGCAGGGTCAACAGAGTGAGGTCAAAAGAGTCAAAAAAATGCATTATTGTAGCTCCTCCCCTTTTACTGGCCTTTAAAAAAAAACTTTGGGGGCTCTTTCCTGCAAGTATGCCTGACTGTTGGCGCCAATTCATAAGTGGATTTCCAGAATTTGATCTGGAAGATCATCAGAGATACTATATCTCTACAAATGGAGCTGACATTTTTATGCGTAAACTCATCTGAATTTAGAATTAAAATTGCTATGACGATCTTCATCAAAAATTAAGCAATCCCATTGCTTAAAAAAGGAAGGGAAATACGTTTCTACCAACCAACATGACTTTGCTCCCCATATGAGAATTCGATGAATTTTGTAATTGGGTGTTCTGCTTCACAAAATTATCACTTAATATTTTCCAAATGCATGGAGATCAGCTTTTGTTGTGATTTCGGTCTGTGTATCTGATATTTGAATCATTTTGTTAAAGGCTAATGAAACACAATTAAATATTTTGGAACAGAGAGATTACGAAGTTTAATATTCGATGAATGTCGAAATCATGAACTTGCCCTAATGCTCATAATTGCATTTGGGGGCACCACATGGCTTCACATTTTATATTTAAAGTGTTGTTTCTTTTTTTTTAAAAAGTGTTGAATGATGAGCTGAGAATGCTAAAATTCTATTGGTCTATTCTGCCACACAGGAGTGACATAAATGTGGCATGAAATCAAACATAGCAAATGATGATTTGATCCAAGAGATAGTTATCACCAGGCATAGATGTGTTTCAGGAAATGTACAATATCTTCCATTCAGTGATGTCACTAAATAAATGCCACTCTTATGGACTTGCTTCTTAACAAGCATGCAGCATCTGTATGATGCAGGGGTGGGTTTCTATGCGAACCGGTACCAGTTCACTCACACACATGCTGGCCATACATTGCTTGCGCATGTGCAGTTTGCTGTAAATGGTTGTACGCATTGCGAAGACCATTGAAAGCTAATAAACAAGACACCAGCAACGCCAACAGAGACCGGGGCACCAGTGTGGGGGGTGGCCAGCCTAGATTGCTGCCAGTTCTGCAACCCAGGCCAGATTATCAGTACCGGTTCAGCCAAATCGAGCCGAACCAAGCCGAACCGGGCCGAACTGAGAGCAATCTATCTCTGGAATGATGATATCCCACTTATATTATCATTTCCTCCTCTAGATCTGCTAATGCTTCTCAAGGATTATTATATCATACAGTCACTAACAATCATGATTACCATTTTTTTCGGAGTATAAGACAAACCGGAGTATAAGACGCACCGAGGTTTTGAAGAGGCAAATTAAAAAAAAAGTTTTTGCACTCTGCAAACCTCACAAAAACTGCCCATTTTCCACAAAAACAGGCCCATTTTTAGTCAAAAAAAGGGCATGGATAGCCTTCAGGAGGCTTATAGAGTGCTCCTGGGGGCTGGGGGTGACATAATTGAGCAAAAACAGGCTGTTTTTTGCTCATTTCTGCCCTCCCCAGTCCCCAGGAGCTCTCTGAAAGCCCCCAGAAGGCTATGCGTGGCCATTTTGGTGAAGGGGTGGGGTTTCAGGAGGCAAAAATGCTGTATTCAGTGTATAAGACGCATCCCTATTTTCAGCCTCTTTTTTGAGGGAAAAAGGTGCATTTTATACTCCGAAAAATACATTAAGTTTCCTAGATTAAAAATAGCCCTTTTTTGCTTATTTTTGCCCTCCCCAGCCCCCAGGAGCACTTTGCAAGCCTCCCAAACCCTCTGCACATCCATTTTTGCAAAGGGGGTGGAGTTTCGGTAGACCAAAAGTGCTGTATTCAGTGTATAAGAGGCATCCAGATGTTCACCCTCTTATTTGGGGGAAAAGGGTGCGTCTTATACTCCCAAAAATACAGTATACTGAGTGATTCCAATATAACTTCCTGAACTTATTCCAGGGGTTTGTGTGTCAATTAAGGCAAGATGTAGGCTGCAACTGGATGATTGAAGTCCTGCTGCCTTTCCCCCCCATGTGTAAGAGAAGCAATGGGGTTTCAACCATGCAGCGGTAGTCCCCATCTTGATTTTTAGTAAAAAGACTTACTGTATTTTTCGGAGTATAAGACGCTCTGGAGTATAATATCCACCAAGGTTTTGAAGAGGCAAATAAAAAAAAAAGTTTTTGCATTCTGCAGACCTCCCAAAAACGGTCCTTTTCGTGAAAACAGGCCCGTTTTTTTCAAAAAAAGGGCATGAATAGTCTTTAGAAGGCTTGTAGAGTGCTCCTGGGGGCGGGGGGGGGGGCAAAAGTGAGCCAAAAATGGCCCATTTTTGGTGAAAAAAAAGGGGGTGCATGAATAGCCTTTAGGAGCCTTGCAGAGTGCTCCTGGAGGCTAGGGGGGCAACATTGATCAAATAATGGCCCATTTTCCCCTCATTTCTGCCTTTCCCCAGCCCCCAAGAGCACTCTGCAAGGCTCCTAAAGGCTAAGCATGGCCATTTTGGTGAAGGGGGTGGGGTTTTGGGAGGCAAAAAATGCTGCATTCAGTGTATAAGACACACCCAGATTTTCAGCCTCTTTTTTGAGGGAAAAAGGTGTGTCTTATACTCCGAAAAACACTGTAAGCCGTGTGATTTAATGTCACATTTTCAAGTTTGTAGTAGCGAACTGAGGTTGGACTATCAGTTCCATCCTTTGCCTAGGAGAACATATGTGTTTACAAGCACATCTTCTTTGTATCGCCTGCTGTATTGTTTTAGGAATAGGCCTTTTTTTTAAAAAAAAAAAAGAGCAATATACAAAGAGGTCTGTTGGGAAGCAAAGGATGGTTTAATGCCATCAACGTAAGTTAGATTAATTGTGTCACTAAAAATAACTCAGACTAATACACCAGCCTTGTATTAGCTTGTTCTAGTGTGCGACTGAGTCATCGGCAGCTGCAGCATGTGCTTCAACAACCGTTGTTTACATTACTTTCCTGGCATGGGGTTAGCATGTTAATCTCTTCCAAAGAGCCAATAAAAAGCCTGTCTAAACCTGGAAATTATGAAACAATAAGAAAGGGCCATTGCCGACTACTGCTAGCACTGCAAAAAAGGTCCTTTCCCTCTGAGCTACCGGCAATTCAGCCATGCTTACACACAATGGATGACTTGCGACTGAATGTCAAATTGGGGTTTATACGCTAGGAGAGAAAAATATCAGGCTTTTCTCAGTAACAAATTTGTACCCCGTTTTCCCGAAAATAAGACCTCCCCGGATAATAAGCCCAATTGGGCTTTTGAGCGCATGTGCTAGAATAAGCCCTCCATGAAAATAAGCCCTCCCTGAAAATACTGCAACACAGGAGCAGCCATGAAGTGACCACGTTCGCCGCCTCCTGCACCACAAAAATAATAAGACCTCCCTGAAAATAAGGCCAAGCGCTTATTTGGGGGTCAAAAGAAAATAAGATCCTTCTTATTTTGGGGGAAACACAGTAATGAACTGAGTGGGGCAATGTTTCTCAACCACGGCAACTAGATGATGGGTGGACGTCAACTCCCAGAATTCTCCAGAACAGCTGGGTGGGGAATTCTGGGAGTTGAAGTCCATCCATCTTCAAATGGCCAAAGTTGAGAAACGTTGGCATAGAAGAATGGATGAGAATGGTTTTCCCCCCCCACACATCCTCAGCACTGAAGTAGATTCGACACCACAATTCGAGGATATTGTGATGCCATTGTGGTGGTGGTGGTGAGGAAACCCTGCTCTGCATCCTTGTTCACACCAACTGTGATTGCTGGCAGAGACTGAAAAAAGGAATAATTAGAATCACAAGGTATGTGATGGCAGAGAATCTTGTTAAATTAAGGGGGTACCTGTCCATCAAACAATCCAAACTGAATTTGCATTTAGTGAGAGACGTTTAAGTGAACAATCAGGAGTGCACCAGACCCTATATACTGTATATATTTGTCACCAAAAAAGACATCAGGTCTTATTTTCGGGGTGATGTCTTCCACTAACTCAGCTCACTATCTGACGGTAAGTAGTAGGGCAGCTCCATCCCTCCATCCCCACCCTACCTTAATTTTTACCTCTGTGCCTTGCCCCACCCTGTGCAGCCCAGAATGGGTGGGGTCTTAACTAGGGCATATTTTGGGGGAAGGGCTTATATTGGGCGCACGTGTTAAAAAAGCAAACTAGGGCTTATTTTCGGGATAAGTCTTGTTTTTGAGAAAACACGGTATATATCTTTGTTAGGGCACCTGAATGGATAAAAAATGTCATGTTTGTGGCCACCATGATGCAATTGAAGCTTGGACTCTTTTTTATGTGAAATGCATCCCATATCAAAAAGGGCAGGACATCAACCATGCAGTTGCATTGCCATTTTGATGTTTCTGACCCCTTATATCATCCTCACAACATACTGTGCAACAAAGTCGTTCCTCATTTCTAGAAGTCACCAAATTTGATGACTCACGGTCCACAAACAAAAGAAAGCTCTCTCCCCTCACCCCTGAAGTGTCATCAATTGTTGGATAAACTATAGATTTGTTTCTGGTATTAAGCAACTGTTATACAAAGATCTTCCTCCCTAATACATCTCCATAATCTACGAAGACTCTCAGTGCTCTGCAGAAGATTGGAAGAGAAGTTTGAGCGTGTGTAATAGTTTTATACAAAGTCCCATTCAACTGAGATGGATCACACAGACCTAGAAACATGACACAAATAATGAAAAGACCTTCAGGAAAAGAATAATCCAAACACACATCCCCATAAAGCAAAAAATGTGTATAAGGATTAACACATTCCCCAGGAATGATGATGCAGGACCATGGTTGCCATCTTGACTGCTGTTTGACTTTTAAAAAAAACCCTCCCCTTTGTGGATACATCCCTACTCGTCTTTGTCTAGCATCAGCAAGGAGGGAGCCTATGACAATTCACCATTGCCAGCTCACCATGGCCAATTCACCACAGACAACTTGCTATGGCCAACTTGTTGCAGCCAACACACTGTGGGACAACTAGCCATGACCAACTCACCACTGGACAACTTGCTGCGGGACAAGAATTACACTCATATATAAAGAAATGGTGGAGCAGAACCATTAAAGAAAGTATGCAAAAGGAGGGACAAAATGACATGCAAATAACAAAAATTAAAATATTTTTAAATTTTATTTTAAATAATTAAATTGAATTGTTCAATTGTCCTGCAGCATTTCTCCTGTGAAATTTGGCTGTAGTGACTTGGCCACAACAAGTTGTCCCATTCTGTGATGCGATCACTATTCTGCCACAGCTTTCAATAGCGAAACAAGTGAGAAGCCAAGCCAGCTGCTTTTTCAATGACCATTTTACACTGTCAAATCGCTTTTCCTCCCTCCTGAATGATCCTCTGGCCCAAGGACAGAACTCTAGTTAACAGTGGCGTGCCATGAAATCAGTAGCATTGAAGAACGTTGGGGAGAACCAAGTACCCAAAATGAAAATAAAAGAAGTCAGAGCTCCAGTAATTTTACATTTAGTTCAAAGTAAAGACATAGCTACCCGTTAGTGCTTAGAGAGTTTTGATAATATTAAAAACATAAATAAGAGAATCTCTTTTTTTTCCTGCTGAAATGTCCATTCAAAAGGTTCCAGTGTTACTGGGAGCTGTCAGAATTTCCTCTTTTATTTTATCTATGAATCCATCCTCGAAGTTCCTCCCAACCCCGAATTTCATTCGTCTTAGCTGCTGCCCTTTCCCCCTACTTTATTCCCTTTTTTTTCAGAAGCAAGTGTTGAAGCAACACTGTCGGAATCTTAGTTTTGTACTTAACATCTGAATTCCTCTTTCTTTTGTCCTTTTTTTTAATAGGAAAAAAACCGTCTCTGTTAGGGCATCTTCACGCTCATTCTGAATTTAAAAATCATCTTCGGGAACCTGTGTCTATTGTATTGTACGTATAACTTAATCTAAGAGTAAAACTCTACAACACCTCAGGCTGCAGTGGGCAAGGGGAGGAGGAATCAAAAGGAAAAATTGCTCACCTGGAATAACATCATCCTAATCCATCATCCCATCCCAGGGTCCCTTGGACTAATGGAATCAAAGCAACTCTAGCCAACAGATTACGCATTGTTCTTCCAACTGTGTTAGTAAGAAACAAATAAGAGATTGGTTCTACCTCCTTCCCACCCCAAAGAAAGAAAGAAAGAAAGAAAAATGTGCAAAATGATGCTGTAGTTATTTTGTTCCACATGACCAAGTGCTGGTCGCGTCCATGTTCAGGTTGCTCCATCTTGAGGTTACTTGCAAGTGAACACTTCTGTCCGTTCGCTGCAGGTGTTGCATTTCACAAAGCAACACCAGTGGAACTTGCAGTTGCACTGCCACACCTTGGTGTACTGGTGAGTGTTGTAGCCCCTTCCGCAGCACATCATGCCACAGCCGTCCGCCCCGAGGGACGTACGGTTGCAGAGCCTGCCCTGGGTCCCCACGCTCCCTGTTGAAGCATCCTCTTCACAGTAATTCGGCGATTTGTCAATGTAGACCAAATCAGTCTCCATTGGCTTCTGGTAACTTCTGATCTGCTTGATCTTCAGGAAGGTTGGTTGCCGAAGCCGGTTGGCCCGGACTACTTCCACTTGCACTGCAGCATTATATTTCTCTTTTAAAATATATCCAATCTCTCGGAATTTGGGTAGTGTAGTCCAACAAGTCTTCGTGGTGCAGGAGCCAGAAACGCCGTGACATTTGCACTCCAGTTTCATCCGTCCTTCAAGCACCTGTGCATGCAAACAGGGAGAACAAAATAACAACAACACACTTCAGCTTTTCTTCTGCTTGGCTGATCTTAAATGGTAGACCTTCAGAGGTCATTGAAAGTTACAAAATATCTATAAATATTAGCGGCGCGATCCGTCAAGAAGCCGCCTATTTTAAATCCCACTGATTTCATTTGGAGGATAGGTTTGTATCATTTTCTCATTAAAACCCATGGAAAGTAAATGTTTCCTTCATTTTAGCTGGAAGGAATACAGGATAGTATTTTATTAGTTTCTTATGGATCCTGAGTTCACCAATACAATTCATTTCTTGAGAAGAGGAGAGAGGTGGGAAGAGAAGAAAGGGAAGGGGGAAGGGGAGAGGAGGGAAGGGAAGAGGGAAGGGGAGGAGAGGAGAGGCGAGAGGGAGGGAATGGGAAAGGCAAGGGGGAAGGGAGAGGGGGAGGGGAAAGGGGGAGGAGAGGAGAGAAGAGAGGGGAAGGGAGAATGGGAGGAGAGGAGAGAGGGGGGAAATGGGAAGAAAGAAGGGAGAGGAGAGTAGGAGAGGAGAGGGGGAGAAAGAAGAAAGGGAAGGGGGGAGAGGAGAGGAGAGAGAGGGGAAGGGGAAGAAAGAAGGGAGAGGAGAGAGTAGGGTAGGAGAGGAGAGGGGAAAGGGGGAAGAAAGGAGAGAGGGGAAGGGAGAAGGGGAGGAGAGGAGGAGAAGAGAGGAGGGAGAGGGGAGGGGAGGGGAAAGGGGGAGGGGAGGAGATAAGAGGGGAAGGGGGAAGGGAGAAGGGGAGGAGAGGAGAAGAGAGGAGGGAGAGGGGAGGGGAGGGGAAAGGGGGAGGGGAGGAGATAAGAGGGGAAGGGGGAAGGGAGAAGGGGAGGAGAGGAGAAGAGAGGAGAAAGGGGAAAGGGGAAGAAAGAAGGGAGAGAAGAGAGTAGGGTAGGTGAGGAGAGAGGAGAGGGGAAGGGAGAAGAGGAGGAGAGGAGAAAGGAGAGAGGGGGAAGAAGAAGAGGGAGGGGAGATGGGAGGGGAAAGGGAGGAGAGAAGATGGAAAGGGGAAGGGAGAAGGGGAGGAGAAGAGAGGAGAGAGAGAGGAAGGGGGAAGAAAGAAGGGAGAGGAGAGAGTGGGAGGAGAGGAGAGGATAATGGAGAGAAGCCATATACCTAATGAAGACATCCATAACCTCAAGAAGGAGAATCTATATTCTATATTCTATATTACTACATTCAGAATGGAAGTCCAAGCATTTTACTCCCAACGTCAGCTGATTGCATTTTCCCCTTGTGTAGATTTTTCTTCCCATGCCATTTTCAACCGTTGGGAGCCCCACGGGGCCAAGGAAAGACGCGGCTGCTTTCCCCAGGATTTTGCAATAGCAAACCTGGCAGCCGAGGGGAGCAATCGGATCAATTTCTGGACTTCTACGTGCAACAGGACATCTCCACAGCCGAGCAAGAGCTGGATTCCTTCTGGAGCCATTTGGGCAATCATAAACCTGACAAGAGGCATCGATTGCATGTCCCTCCCCTTTTGCAGGGCACACCAATGGCATCGCCCTCTTGACATAGTCAGTTGCTATGGGCAACAACAGCAAGACACCAGTTTGGACTACATACACAATCCACCACCATCCCTGTAATGTGTAACCACTAATTCAATAATATTGTTCTCACGCGGTGCGATTATTAAGTAGATTAAGTAAGTGCTTCTTTTTGGAGTGGTTTAATCGGATAGGTTGAAGTGCATGGCCTGCCTTCTTCCCTTCCCTCCCTCATCTTCCTTCCTTCCTTCCCTCACACATTCCCTTATCTTCCTTCCTTCCCTCCTCTCTTTTTTCCTTCCTTCCCTCCCTCCCTTATATTCCTTCCTTCTTCTCTCTCCTTCTTTCCTTCCTTCCCTCCCTCATCTTCCTTCCTTCCTTCTTTTCTTCCTTCCCTCACTCATTCCCTTATCTTCCTTCCTTCCTCTTATTCCTTCTTTCCTTCCCTCCCTCCCTCTCTTATATTCCTTCCTCTCTCTCCTTCTTTTATTCCTTCACTCCCTCCCTCCCTTATCTTCCTTCCTTCCTTCCTTCACTCCTTCACCTTCCTTCCTTCTTCTCTCTCCTTCTTTCCTTCCTTCACCTTCCTTCCTTCTTCTCTCTCCTTCTTTCCTTCCTTTCTTCACTCCTTCACTTCCTTATCTTCCTTCCTCTCTTCTTTCCTTCTTTCCTTCACTCCCTCATCTTCCTTTTCCTCTTCTTTTTTTCCTTCCTTCCTTTTCCTCTTCTTTTTTCCTTCCTTCCCTCACTCACCCCCTTATCTTCCTTCCTTCTTCTCTCTCCTTTCCTTCCTTCCTTCACTACCTCCCTCCCTTATCTTCCTTCCTTCCTCTCTTCTTCTTTCCTCCCTCCCTTCCTTCCCTCACTCACTTCCTTATCTTCCTTCCTTCCTCTCTCTCTTTCTTTCCTTCCTCCCTTCCCTCACTCACTCACTTATCTTCCTTCCTTCCTGAGTCAACGCCTTCCTTGGGAAACAGACATGGTGGTAGGATTATACCTCACACGTGATCTAAAGAGATTTGAAGGCTAAATGTTCTCTTTTCGAGGACTCTGGGGCTTCAAGTTGTATCCAGCTATTGTTGCTTTTCAAGACACGGAGAACTTGAATACAGGTAGTCCTTGACTTACAATCAGTAGTGGGCTTCTGCTGGTTCAGACCAGTTTTGGTGAACCGGTGGTTGAGATCTGCAGGTGGGTCTGGCACCCGTCCCGGCGCTATGCTGTCCTATTTAGCCTTGTTTTTGATGCCCCACACAAGGAACACACGTGAGCGAAGCGCATGCACGGAAGGCCGCTCACATGTGCAGATGGCGCACATAAATGAAGCAAGCATGTATGCACACTCACAGTCAGGGAACCAGTTGTTAAAGTAAGTGCAGCCCTCGGCTAGCAACAGTTCATTTGGTGACCGTTCAAACCAGTGGTGGGTTTCAAAAATGTTTAGAACCTCTTCTGCAGTTGTGGTCTGCTTTGTGGGAGTGGCTTGCCGGCCATGTGATCAGGTGGGAGTGGCTTGCCAGCCATGTGACCGGGTGGGAGTGGCTTGCCAGACATGTGACCGGGTAGAGTAGCTTGCCAGATATGTGACCGGGTGGGAGTGGCTTGCCGGCCATGTGACCAGGTGGGAGTGGCTTGCCAGACATGTGACCAGGTGGGAATGGCTTGCTGGCCATGTGACTGGGTGGGAGTGGCCAACTTGTAAAATGTGGTGAAACTCACTTAACAACGCTCTTGCTTAGCAACCAAAATGTTGGCTCAGGAACTCTGACATTTGAAGCACGCAAGTCTTAAAGCTGTCAAGTTACAAGACCCTTGCACCCCTAACCCTTTAGAAAAAAAACTCCCAGGGGTGTTCAAACCTGACAGTTTTAAGATTTGTGGACTTCAACTCCCAGAATTCCTCCTCTCGCTCTTCATCTTGATGATGTGCGGACGGGTGGGGGGAGGGAGCTGGAACCGGTTCTAAACGGCACTGTAGATTTGTGGAACTAATTCTTCTATAGAAGAGGTTAGAACTGGCAGGAACCCACCCCTGGTTGAAAGTTACAACAGCACTGGAAAAAGTGACTTATGACCACTGTTCACAGTTACGACCTTTGCAGCATCCCCAGGGTCATGTGATCAAAATTCAGATGCTTGGCAACTGGTTCATACTTATGACTGTTGCAGCCTCCTCTTTTGCGACCTTCCAACAAGCAAAGTCAACAGGGAAGACAGATTCACTTAGCAACCAAGTTACTAGCTTGTCAACTGCAGTGACTGGCTTCACCACTGTGGCAAGAAAGGTTGTAAAATGGGGCAAAAACTCACTTCCCAAATCCTCACTTAGCAACACAAATTCTGGGCTCAATTGCAGTCGTATGCCAAGCATGTTGAACAGATGTTATCTCTTTATAAATATTTTCTTTTTCCTTTTGTGTTAAGAGAATCTTCTCCTATGGAGAATTAAAGTGCTGTCAGACCATACAGTAGCTGGGAATGCCTTCAGTTATAGTTTGCCAACAATGAATAAATGTTTATATTGTATAGACCAGGGAGATTTTTGCAATTTGACTCATTTAAGACAGATGTTTTAAAATGTCTTTGAAGATCCATAATCATAAAAATTAACTTTTCTGGGCTTCAGAACTTCATTGGGAACCAAATCCTGAATTCTAGCCCAGGCTCTGACTTCCAAAACCTTTCCCCTTTCAGTAAAAAGGTAAAGTAAAGGTCCCCCTCGTACATATGTGCTAGTCGTTCCGGACTCTGGGGGACGATGCTCATCTCTGTTTCAAAGCTGAAGAGCCAGCGCTGTCCGAAGACGTCTCCGTGGTCATGTGGCCAGCATGACTCAATGGTGAAGGCGCATGGAATGCTGTTACCTTCCCATCAAAGGTGGTTCCTATTTTCCTACTTGCATTTTTACATGGTTTCGAACTGCTAGCTTGGCAGAAGCTGGGACAAGTAACGGGAGCTCACTCCGTTACATGGCGCTAGGGATTCAAACTGCCGAACTGCCGATCTTTCGAATTGACAAGCTCAGCATCTTAGCCACTGAACTATCCCCTTTCAGTAAGCTTTAAAAAAAAAAAGGTTGTGCAGCTCTCCCCTTGGGAAAGTTGGTGTTAAAACAAGAGTGTCACAAAATCCCTCCCTCGGTCCTTCACATCTTGTGAAACATTCACAACAAGTTTCCCTTTCATTTAGGAGAAACCATATTTATCAAGGAAGGAAATCATGACAGGATGCATCCAGCCTGTTGCTTCCCTACGAAATTAGGCATCGAGCATAGTATAATTTTGAGACACCCTAAGAATACAATCCCTGCTCCAATGTAGAACACCAGTAGTAATGTTTTGCACGTGTTAGTTTTGGAGGGCACCCCCAAGTTTTGTGTTTTTCTTGGTGGAGATATTCATTTTTCAAACCAGATGCTGGCTGAAACGAAACCCAAGCTACATTTAACTGCCAGAACCAAAGGTAATAGACAGAAAATGTTTTAAATTGTTGGGTTGAACCAGAAGCTCCTGCGTGTTCCTTTCTAGGTCAAGCTCAGAAGCAAAACCACTGACATGACCTTGAACTGAGCAATACCAGGCTGTTCAGGTAAGTACAGGTAAGTCCTTGACTTACGACCACAGTTGAGGCCAGGATCTATGATGCTAAGTGAGAAATTTGCTAACTGAGTTGTGTCCTGTTTTATGACTTTCCTTCCCTAAAAGTAAAGGTAAAGGTTCCCCTTGCACATACGTGCTAGCCGTTCCCGACTGTAGGGGGCGGTGCTCATTTCCATTTCAAAGCCAAAGAGCCAGCGCTGTCCGAAGACGTCTCTGTGGTCATGTGGCCGGCAGGACTAAAAGCCGAAGGCTCACGGAATGCTGTTACCTTCCCACCAAAGGTGGTCCCTATTTTTCTACTTGCATTTTTACGTGCTTTCGAACTGCTAGGTTGGCAGAAGCTGGGAGAAGTAACGGGAGCTCACTCCATTATGCGGCGCTAGGGATTCGAACCGCTGAATTGCTGACCTTTCTGATCGACAAGCTCAGCATCTTAGCCACCGAGCCACCATATCCCAAGTGAAACCCTACAGTTATTAAATTAGTAACACAGGGAATCTGGCTTCCCCATTGACTTTACTTGTCGGAAGGTCGGCAAAGATGGTCACATGACCCTGGGACACTAAATATGAACTAGCTGTCAAGCCTCAGAATGTAAATCACGTGATCAAGGGATGCTGCAATGGTCGTAAGTGTGAAAAACAGTCATAAGTCAGTTTTTTCAGGGCCATTGTAACTTTCAACGGCCACTAAACAAACTGTTGTAAGTCGAGGACTACTTGTAGCATACATGGATGATACTCCTAGATGCATGAGCCAAAGGTATTCTTCTCAAAGTGTTAAAACAGCGGCATCCTTCTCAAGATCTGTGCGGCTTCTTTTAAAGGCCGTTCCCCAGCTGTTGGAAAGTATCCACCCCATTGCCACCATCACAACCACTTTGTTTCCTTAGCGTTCCCACTGGCAGCATTGTCTGTGTCTCTCACACGTGTGTGCACACCTATCTATCAACCCTGAAGCTGACCTGACTGAGGCCATCTTGGAGGCTTCAGTGTTGCCAGAATGGTGCTTGGGATATGGAGGGGGTGGTGGAATAGAGATAGTTGGAGTTTTGTAGCCAAAACAAAATAGTTTCTCTTGAGAATCAAGGACGTTCCTTGGCTAAAGAGAGGAGGAGTGAAGTTTCCAAGCAACTGGGCAGCACCTCGATTGGACCGTGTGATGGATTATTTGGGAAAGGGGAAAAAACTTTTATGTTTAATTAGGTGAAAACCGTGGGAAGCTTCAGAGTTGGTTTTCACCAGTTTGTGCCAATATGATATGCCCAATAAACCTGTTCTTCGAGGAACGTGCTTGCCTCGGAATTCTGTTTGCTATGGGTGTATTACTTGGAACCCTGACACTATCCTTCCCTATGAAAATCTAATTTGCCCTGGAAACTTTTTCTATTTCTTCACAACAAAACCTTTATCTTGTTTTGCTCAAACAGAACATCATTTAGTCCACAACAATCCACGTACAGGCTGCAATTTTACAGCCCAAGTCTATGTTCCCAATTGAGCAATCCCTGGACTCTCAAAGGCCTCCCCTCCCTCGAATCATATCACCCTTCTCCTGTGTAATATACCTTTCTTCCGGCTTCATTGTTGTGCAGATTCATCAGCCTCCGAGCGCTCTTTCGGATTTCTCTGGCGTCGACGAACCTTCTGGAGAAGTCGATGCCGTATCTGATATCAGCAGAACATCCTCCCCACTTCCACCCTTCCTCCTGGTTGTAATAACCTTGTTTCTCTCTGTCACAACCACAACTGCTGAGGTTTCCCTGGCTGCAGGCAGCCGTGATTGCGTGGGCGACGCCAGCGGCAGTGATGGCATAGGTGAAGGCGGCTTCTCTGCTTCCTGTGGGGACAACATAGGAAAAAGGGAGGGGGAAAAAATCAGAATATCATGAGAAACATAGTCCTTGGACATCTTGAAAAGTAGCATAATTTTAGGAGCACACATGGCATTCATTCTTGTACCGGTGCAGTGGTGGGTTCCGGATCCTGTCGCAACCGGTACGCTGCAGTGGGGCCGGGCGTCCACCACATGCATGTGCAGTGCATGCTCCATGCGACACCCCAGCTGCTCAGCGGAGCATGACGCAGGTGCCATACGCTGCATACGCATGCGCAAATGGCCCAGTAGGGTCAAATACCAGTAAGGAGAGCAGGTGGGCAGGTGGGCCCTCTGCAGCACCATACCGGACCAGTACCTGCTGCTCCCACCAGGCACTGGTATACCCGTACTGGGGCGTACCGGCCATAATCCACCATTGTACTGGTGTTTCTCAACCTTGGCCACTTTAAGGTGTGTGGACTTCAACTCTGGGAGATGAAGAGAAATCTGGGAATTGAAGTTCATAGAACTTCAAGTGACCCAAGTTTAGAAACCCCGCCTTATACGCCATTAGTTACGATATCCACTTACCTGGAACTGGCCTAACTTATGGCTTGTTGATGGTGATGAGAGAGCTTCTGTAAATTGGGGGGGGGGATTGAATCTAACCATCGTTCTGATTCAGTTCAATGTGAAACTTCCAAATGGGCAGATCAGATTAGTTTGGTGCAATTTGGTGCAGAAAAGGTCCTTGTGAAGGAATGGACTGTCTCAGTTTGAAGATCAGCGCATGCACATGCCGGGAAGATAATCCGGTTTCCAGCACATGCATGCACACTGGCCAGCTGGACTTCGCGTGTGTATGCACGCCAGAAACCAGAAGACCAGGTGGCCGGTGCACATACACACGCCGGAAATTGGAAGATTATCTTCCCGGTGCACACCACTTTCTGGCACTCCCATGTGTGAAGATCAGCTGGCCGATGTGCTGGAACCTGGAAGAGCAATGGGAAAAGGCTCACATGTCTGGAGAGATGGCCCTGCATGCCACTTCTGGCAGGCATGCCATAATTTCGTCATCACAGCCATAGGAATATATCTATGGTATATTTTTATTTCCTTCCTATTATGGACTTTGAGACATTTGCCTTTTTTTTAAAAAAAAAGGTAAGAAACATGTTCTTAACCTAGGCAGTTTTGCTATTTGATAATAATAGAATTTTGTCTTGATGAAGCTGAATCCCCAGTGTCCTCAAAGGAACATAAATGTAATTTTCTTGGCATCCATCCAAGAGCCAGGAATTCTGGGAGTTGAAGTCCATAGGTTGTAAAGTTGCCTCAGTTGTTCACCGCTGTCTTTCAGTGCTTATTTGCTTCACTTCACCCTGATTCAGGGGTGGGATTGAAAAAAATTAGCAAATAGTTCTCTGCCTGGTTGCTGAGTAGGTGTGTCCATGGTGGGTGTGGCCTACTTGGCCTTCTGAACCATGATGGAGGTGGGGCTTTTCACCCTCCCCAGGCTCCAGAGGCTTTCCTTGAGCCTCTGGGAGGGCGAAAATGGCGTCCCCCGGTTTCGGAGACCCTCCAGAGGCTAGAAATGAAGCCATTTCCGGACCTCCAGAACTTCCGGGAGGCCTGTTTTTCATCCTCCCAAAGCTTCCACGCAGGCCCTGCACCAACCTGGCATCCAAAATGAGCCATGTGGAGACTCCGAGGAGGAGTGAAGTGAGATGGGCGGGGCCATCCAGTCTTTTCAATTACCGGTTTGGCGAACCAGATGTAAAATTAGCATCCAGTTCGCCCAAACCTGTCCGAACTGGCTGAATCTCACCTCTGCCCTGATTGCTTTAGAGGGAACAGTATGATGGATATGTAGCTTTCTAAAATTAACTTGCGATTACTTTTGTGAACGCAAAGACTGGAAAATACTTCGTATCTTGATCTAATACAAATAGTTTGCTCCTGATCACTATCAATGCACCCGATTAATATTTCCCATGGAATATTATCTCTAACTGCTTCCTTAATTTCATCCACGATGAAGGAATTCTCTTACTGGCCTTGTTCCGTGTAATCATCCAGAAATAAAACCACAAATAAAGATCTCTTTCCAGGTCGAAGTTTCGGATTTAACTCTTGGTCCTTCTGTAGGGCCTGTGCTTTCCGAAATCTGGAGACCCTCCAGAAAAGGGTGGGAATTGTGTCTGAGAAGTGAAAGATTGCAATGTGAAGATGAGGAAACTGTTTGAGTGCTCCAGTCAGGCAGCTGGATTTTGGATCCAATCTATGAAATATTAGAAACATGGGTGTAGTCATATATGAAACCTCTAATTAAATCAACAAAATATATATATATAGTTTGAGATGGATGCTGAAGTTATGGGCTTATGCTCTGACTATCAACCTTTCTGCCCTGCTAAGCAAACCTCTTTGCTAAGGTTGAGTTGAAGATAGGAGGCATTCCAAGTCCTCTGGGACTATCCCCAATGAAGCCTTGAGGTCTGCAACGTCATATTTCCAGTTTCCCAGCAGTAAGTAGCATCCTGCTTTGGAACGGCTGCTGCTCCCCAGAGATCATCAAGCAAAACGAGAGAGAAAGACCTAAACGTGCAAAATTGTCAGATTTCTCTTTTCTCAGCAAACCAAAGGAGCAGATTGCTTGCAGTCTGAACCATGTTGCTTCCTCCAAACATTTGCGTTCCTTTTCAACATTAGGGCAGAGTTCTGTTTCACTCTGGCAAATGGTTTTTGCTCAACGGATGTTTCTGCTTAAGTGTAATACCATGATAGGGATAACTGCAGAGTGAAGTCATCAGATGGGGAGAAACTCAGAATTTTACCTTGTATAACTTTCTTTCAACCTAGTTGACTTTTCAGAAAGAAAGAAAGAAAGGAAAAGAAAGAGAAAGTCAGACAGACAGAAAAAAGAAAGAAAAAGAAAGACAGAAAGAAAGAGAAAGAAAGAAAGAAAAAGAAAGACAGAAAGAACGACAGAAAGAAAGAAAAAGAAAGACAGAAAGAACGACAGAAAGAAAGAAAGAAAAAGAAAGAAAGAAAGAAAGAAAGAAAGAAAAAGAAAGACAGAAAGAAAGAAAAAAGAAAGAAAAGGAAAGGCAGAAAGAAAGAGAAAGAAAGAAAAAGACAGAAAGACAGAAAGAAAGAAAGAAAAAGAAAGAAAGAAAGAAAGAAAGAAAGAAAAAGAAAGAAAAAGGAAGACAGAAAGAAAGAAAGAAAGACAGACAGACAGACAGACAGACAGAAAGAAAGAAAAAGAAAGACAGAAAGAACAACAGAAAGAAAGAAAGAAAAAGAAAGAAAGAAAGAAAGAAAGAAAAAGAAAGACAGAAAGAAAGAAAGAAAGACAGAAAGAAAGAAAGAAAAAGAAAGAAGAAAAAAGAAAGAAAAAGAAAGACAGAAAGCAAGAAAAATAAGAAAGAAAGAAAGAGAAAGAAAGAAAGAAAGACAGAAAGAAAGATAGAAAGAAAGAAAGAAAAAGAAAGACAGAAAGAAAGAAAAAGGACAGAAAGAGAAAGACAGAAAGAAAGAAAGAAAAAGAAAGACAGAAAGACAGAAAGAAAGAAAAAGGAAGACAGAAAGAAAGAAAGAAAAAGAAAGACAGAAAGGGAAAGACAGAAAGAAAGAAAGAAAAAGAAAGACAGAAAGACAGAAAGAAAGAAAGAAAAAGAACGACAGAAAGAAAGAAAGAAAAAGAAAGACAGAAAGAAAGACAGACAGAAAGAAAAAGAAAGAAAGAAAGAAAGAAAGAAAGAAAGAAAGAAAGAAAGAAAGAAAGAAAGAAAGAAAAAAGAACCCTAAAAGAAGGTTAGGCAAACCTAAGGAGAATCCCCAAAGACAGGGCATTGTGTAGGAGCCCTGGTGACCCAGTGCTTAGAATGCAGCACTACAGGCTAACTCTGCCCACAGTCTGGAGTTTGATCCTGACAGGGGCTCAAGGTTGATTCAGCCTTCCATCCTTCCAAGGTCAGTAAAATGAGGACCCAGATTGTTGGGAATACTATGCTGACATTGAAACCACCAGAGTGTGCTGTAATCAATATGGCATGCAGTATATAGAGTAAACCTATTGCAATTGCTATTGCGAACGCGGTGTGAACACGGTGGCTCAGTGGCTAAGATGCTGAGCTTGTCAATCAGAAAAGTTGGCAGTTTGGCAGTTTGAATCCCTAGCGCCGCATAACCGAGTGAGCTCCCGTTACTTGTCCCAGCTTCTGCCAACCTAGCAGTTCAAAAGCACATAAATTGCAAGTAGAAAAATAGGAACCACATTTGGTGGGAAGGTAACAGCGTTCCGTGCCCCTTTGGAATTGAGTCATGCCGGCCAGATGACCATGGAGACGTCTTCGGACAGCGCTGGCTCTTCGGCTTTGAAACAGAGATGAGCACTGCCCACTAGAGTCAGGAACAACTAGCACATGTGAGCAGGGGAACCTTTACCTATTATGGCAGAAGTAGTGGACAAATCGCTCTGGACTTTTCTTCTGAACATCTTGTCAACTTAATGTCTATGGAGATTCTCAATTATCCAGGTCAGGGTTGTCCCAAAGGTGCTTTTTCAAGATGCAGTTGGACTTTCTGGTTTTTCTTTGAAGACATTTCGCTTCTCATCCATGAAGCTTCTTCAGCTCTGACTGAATGGAAGAATCCTTGCATTCCCCACCATCCAGTCAGATCTGAAGAAGCTTCTTGGATGAGAAGTGAAATGTCTTCAAAGGAAAACCAGAAAGTCCAGTTATCTCTTGGAGGGGGAAAAGTACCTTTGGGATCTTGCCAACTTGTTCGATGCAAACTCAGGACCGTTGCTTGGTCCCTAGAGAACTGCTCTTGATTTGTGGGAAGAAAACGTTCCCCTGCATAAATGCAGCCCAAGCAACTAACTAACTAACTAACTAACTAACTAACTAACTAACTAACTAACTAACTATATTTTGCTTTTTTTCAGGACTCATCTATTCTTCACTAGCAAATTAATTACTATGGTCATTTCATACCTTTTCACATCTTTTAACTAGGGCTGAGCTTCAAAAATTTTACCAAGGGGTTCTCTG
Organism: Natrix helvetica; assembly: GCF_964273705.1. Lineage (NCBI taxonomy): Eukaryota > Metazoa > Chordata > Lepidosauria > Squamata > Natricidae > Natrix > Natrix helvetica. Next base: position 75,379,763 of record NC_138553.1, read on the forward strand.
CCTGGTTCCTGGGTGGGTGTGGCCATGGTGGGTGTGGCCTAGTCGACCTCCTGCACCACGGCGGGGAGCGGTTGCCCTCCCCGGGCTCCGGAGGCTTTGTTGGGCCCTCCGGGAGGACGAAAATGGCCTCCCCAGGCTGCAGAGGCTGGAAATGGACCCATTTCCAGCCTTCCGGAACTTCCGGTAGGCCCGTTTTTCACCCTCCTCGAGCCTTCGTGTGCGCCCTGCACTTACCTGCATCCAAAATGGGCCATGTGGAGACTCCTGGGAGGGGTGGGAGGGGCCAGGCAGGAGTGGAATTTGGGGGCTCTCCGAACTGCACAGACCAGTGGTGGGTTGCAGGCGGTACGCCCTGGTAAGGGCATACCGGAGCTTGCCTAGAGCACCGGTTCCCGTTCCGTTATGGTGCTCCAGAGGGCCCACCCACACGCCCGCGCTCCTTACCTGTCCTTTAAAGCCTTCGGAGCTACTGCGCATGGCGCATACAGCGCCTGTGCGATGCTCTGCCGAGCAGCTGGAGTGTTGCAGAGGCTTGCGGGGATGTCGCTGGAAGGTAAGATGCATGCATGCGCTGTGCGCATGTGCATGTGCGCCACACGCATTCGTGTGGAGGATGCCGTACCAGTTGCAACGGGATCCGGAACCCACTAGTGGCACAGACTCTTAGCTAGAGGTTCTCCTAAACCCTTGCGAATCCCCAGCAGCCCACCCCTGCTTTGGACAAGATCTTCCATTTATCTGGTCCATTATTCCAAATGGGGAGGGGGTCTTCAAAAGACAGAACTTGAGGAAATTATCTTTCCGTACAAAGTTGCCCATAGTATGTGGTCAAAAGGTCAAGACACACAGCCATAATGACGCCACTGAAGCTCTACCAGCTGGTTTTTGGGGGGAGGGAAAACACGTTTGAAAAACAGCACCACTGATTGCACCATTGCGATGCCATCTTGACTTTTGGGCCACAGCCTGCTGACTCCTTGTGTTCTGACCGAGGCTTCCCAAGAGCATGAAGCAAACTCCTGGTCCCGACAAAAAGCCCTTTTATTAATTGACTGTGAATTCTGCTCATTCCCATCCAGCAAAGTCTTTCAAGGGAGGATTTATGGTCACAGACCTTTTCTGTCTTGGAGAGCTGCCAGGCCAATATCCGCAAAACTTGGCAACGAGTCACGAACCAATTAAGTAAACTAATTGTCTCCTGCAAACTCCACTCCCCTTTTGCTCCTCTTTTATTTCCTCTGGGAGGGGCCATTCACTGTCCACCTGTGCCTTACTCCCAGGTCAACCCCTGTTCTTTAGCTGTTGCCTTCGTCTGGCAACTCTGTGCATGCGCACACTGGGAACAGGCTCCCGCTGTTCGTCTGCCTCACTGATCTCCGACTCTGAAGGCAGCTGATAACTGGCATACGGCTCTGGCCCCATCTCTGCCTCCGACACAGAGCCCTCATCAGAGCCTTCCCCAGACTCTAGGACTGGCCCATGTTCCTACCCAACCTCCTCACTGTCCGAATCTGCTACCAGCTCGGCTGGCGGTCCACAACACCTTGCGTCTATGTCTGAACTTTGAATTCTCCGTCCATTCTGAATTGAACTAAACATGCCCCGTTTTCATTCTTTTGAAAAGAATCTCGATGAGCCACACTTGATGGAATTTGGAGATGTTTGTGCAATGCAGTCCTGCTGCTCGCTGTTATTTAGAGTATTTCACCTCTCAAGAGCCGTGGAGACCACTGCCTCTTCCATCATCACATCCCATCGCTTCTCTTCTGTCTTCAGTATGCGTTACTCATTAAGCCTGTAGTAGCCTGTTCTGTGTTTAACAATATTTAATGAACCTCATTGTTAGGGAATCACCGCAGTTCAAACAAGCAGGAGCAGCATTTTAAATGCGTAGGCAGTGAAATGGAAGGAAATGTGAGGAACTTGTGCGCACTTGAAGGGACATCTGGTAGCATCCAGGCAAGATGGAGAATGATCAATTAAAAAAAATGCTTCAGGAAATTAGGACCATTCTTTAGACCAGGGGTGTCAAACTTGATTTCATTGAGGGCCACATCAGGGTTGTGCTTCTCAGGGGAGGGGCTGTGGTGGGCATGGCCAGCTTAACATCACTCATCAAGGCTCCATTTGATCACAATGACCACATTTCCATAGCTGAATCTAGACCTTGGAAGATCAAGCTGCCTCTCAGCATTTCATTAATAGCCGAACATGGAGAACTACTTGCCACTTGGTGCTTCTTTGCAAGCCTTTAATGAGGAAACCTCATCCTGGTGCTGAAGGCCCCGGGTGCTTCAACGCCATCCTTTGTTCTCTTTGTAAATGTTATCCCCCCTAGCATTTCCCCGTGTTTCTATGCTCATTTTGGTTGCAAACTTACGTAGCCAATATTTAGGATCCTGGCGTCATCATCAGTCCAGCTTAACGCTACAAAAGGATTTCAGACGATGGTCAAGCATGGATGCAGTATTCTAGGTGTGGCTTTATAGAGTGGTACCCTGTTTCCCTGAAAATAAGACCTCCCTGGATAATAAGCCCAATTGGGCTTTTGAGCGCATGCACTAAAATAAGCCCTCCCCCCAAAATAAACCCTCCATGAAAATATTTACGCGCATGTGCAGCCGCCATTTCCTCTGGTTACTTGCCGTGCAGACAACGTGGGGTGAGGAGGCAAGGCTGGAGGGGCAGAAAGGAGGGGGAACATGCCCCACGCACCACACACGCCCTTACCTAACAGCCACTCCCGCAACCCTCGCCATCGTGCCCCTTCTGTCACGCTAATGGCAGCCGCAAAAAGAGCAGCAGGGCCAGCAACGCTCCTCACTGCTGCTGCAGATGCACCATACAGCAGCAGCCGTGAGGTGACCACTTTCGCCACCTCCTGCACCTCAAACATAATAAGACCTCCCCCAAAATAAGGCCAAGCACTGATTTCGGGGGGGGGGGGAGAAACACGGTATTAGCACCTCACTTGACCTTGATTTGTACCCCTTGCTTAATGCAACTTAGGATTGCATTGGCTTTTTTGGCGGCCGCCGCACACAGCTGACTCATATTTAATTGGTTGTCCACTAAGACTCCAAGATCCCTCTCAGAGTTCCTGCTGTTAAGCCTGGTTTCACCCAGTCTATATATGAACCTTTGGGTTTTTTTCCCTAAGTGTAAGACTTTACTTTCCTCTACACTGAATTCCATTTTGTTAGACAGGGCCCAGTCTTCAGGTCTGTGAAGATCCACCTGGATCTTGAGCCTGTCATCTAGGGCAGGGAGTGCTAACCTTTAGGTGGTTGTATGTTGAACTTTGTGGGCAATGCGCATGCGACATCTCCTGCGCCCCCTGCCCCCCTGCACATGTGCAACCCCCCTGCATGTCCGTGTGATCCCCTGTGCCCCGTTTTGGGCCTAGCAGACCTCCTTGCGGCCTCCTGGGACCAAAATTGGGGCACAGGAGGGAGCGCTATGTGCGACACCTCACTCCCTGCACATGCACCCACATGAGCGCACCTCCTGCATGTGCATACACAGCAGAGACCTGGAAATCAGCTGGCCAGCAGGGGGATGCGCCCATATGCGCGGTGGACCTTACCTGGATTGACTGCTTGCAGAGAGGGGTCTGCGTGCAACCTGTGGCACACATACCATAGGTTCGTCATCAGAGATCTAGGGTGTTGGCTATTCCTGCCAGCTTAGTATCATCCTAGTAAGTTCCCCTTCTATTCTCTCATCTAAGTCATTTATGAAGATGGGCCTCGGACAGAGACTTCCCTCCATGTAGATGTAGCACCATTAAGGGTACCAGTTGACTACGGTTTGTCAGCCAGTTTCAAATCCATCTGATGGTGATGCTATCTCTCCCACTTTTTTCTAGCTTACCAAGAAGTAGCTTGTGGTCTACTGGAGGGGGAAAGATGTCAATGTTGCTGGCAATTATAAATCATTTGTAATTTCCTGAGATGAGAAATGGGGATTCCTCCTCTCCTCTCCCTCTCCTCCCGGGGAACTGCTCCTTCGTTTAGAAGACAAGATGACTCAGTCTGGTGGAATCAGCCAATCTTGAGAATTCAACACGTAGAAGATGAGGACAGACACACAGTTGTGATGAAAGGATAAGGCAAAATAATATTGCGCCCACACTTCCTGAATCTGTATGAACAAATGTTCAGTACTCATGTTTTACATGGAGACGTTGTCAAGGCCAAGAGGGGAAAACAGTGGCGTAAAATCAGAGCTTTTTAAAGAAAGAAATTATAGAGTATTATTATTATTTCTCAGCTGAGGGAGGGATTGTTGGAGATCTTCTGCACTAAGCCCCAGATCCAAATGTACATTTCATTTCCACTTGTTGAAAGAGTCCAATTTCCAGTGCAAAATTATATTTGTGCCTCTTTAGAAGTACAGGCTGTGGTTTTCCATGTGGCTTATTCATACAAAATTATAGGCTGAAAGTACTAGGTTATTTATTCATTTTCTTCACTTAAAAATTTTCACCCCTCACCTTCCATTAGCCTCCTCAAAATGATTAACAAAATCAAAGCTGCATGAAGGAATGCTGCTAAATCAATACAGAATAGCAAATCAATGGCTGGAAATTGATGGTGCCAGCCTCAGGTATGGTGACGAAGAGGTCAGTTTCAGCCCCTCCATTTGTTAAGGGGGTGTTGAATTTATAAAAGGTTAATATTGATCCCTAGTGTTCTTTTAGAAATTCGGGGGTGGAGAGAGGCCTCTGAGAGGGGGGGGAAAGAGAGAAGGAGGGAGGGAGGGAGAAGAGAGAAAGGGAGAAAGAAAGAAAGAAAGAAAGAAAGAAAGAAAGAGAGGGAGGGAGGGAGGGGGAGGAAGGAAGGAAGAAGAGAAGAGAAATGGAGAAAGGGAAAAAGGGAGGGAGGGAGGAAGAAGAGAGAAAGGGAGAGAGAGAGAAAGGGAGGGAGAGAGGGAGGAAGGAAGGACAGGAGAAGAGATATAGAAAGAGAAAAGGAGAAAGAGAGAAAGGGAGGGAGGACAGGAGAAGAGAAAGGGAGAAAGGGAGGGAGGGAAGAAGGAAGGCAGGACAGGAGAAGAGAGAAAGAGAGAGAAAAGGAGAAAGGGAGGGAGGAAGGCAGGCAGGACAGGAGAAGAGAGAAAGGGAGGGAGGAAAGAAGGAAGGAAGGAAGGAAGGAAGAAAGTACAAGAGAGAAAGAGAGAAAAGGAGAAAGAGAGAAAGGGACAAAGGGAGGCAGGCAGGCAGGACAGGAGAAGGGAGAGAGAGAGAGAAAGAGAGAAAAGGGGGCAGGACAGAAGAGAGAAAATGAGAAAGGGAGGGGAGATGAAGGAAGGAAGGAAGGAGAAAGAAAGACAGAATCCAGACTACGTTTCACTGTGTCAGTAGTAGTAGTATGTGGAATATTGCCACTAATCCCCGAAAAACAAACAAAAACGTGTTGTTGCAGAAAATCCTCTTGGGTAATAGGTCAGAGAAATCGCAGCAAACCCTCCTGCTAAGGGCTTCTGTTTGAACAGTAGTTAATATTACCGGGCCTGCAGGAAAGGCCTGGATCGATGGAGAAGAGAAAGCAAATATCTGATGGTGGTGGAGGAAAGCACGATTTATTTCCTGAATAAAAGTAAAAAAGTAAAGTAAAAAGACATTAGAAGCAAGAATTTGCTACTCAAAGATCAGCAAGCGCAGAAGAGGGAATTTAGTCTCCTTCTAGAACAGGGGTCCTCAATCCCCAACTCCCGGTCCGTGGACCGGCACCAGTCCGCGGCATGCCAGCAAAAGATCCATGGCACGGCACGCCATGAAGCCCCATCCGCAGGGTGCAGGCAGCATGCAAAACCACACACACCCTGGTCCGCGGAAAGGCCTTTCTCCACCAACCTGGTCCCTAGTGCCCCAAAATTTGTGGGCCGCTCAGTGGTGAAATCTAATTCCACCCCCCACTGGTTCTGTGGGCGTGGCTTGGTGGTGGTGGGTCATGTGACTGGATTGGTGTGGCCAACTTTTTTTCAATTTCATCTTTTAAAAATGCCGCATGATCCTGAGAACCTTTTTTTTTTTTTTACTACCGGTTCGCAGAACCAAGGACAATCGTTCCAACCACTTCAGCCGAACCGAGCCGAACCGGGAGGATTTCACCCCTAGGGCCACTGTTCTAGAGAGCCTCATTGGGCTGATCTCATGTACAAAGGCTGAAGGTGTTATCCTCTATCAAACCTTGTGAGGGCCTTTCCTCGACTCTGCTCCCCAAAATGGGTCCCTCTCTGACTGGCCCTCTTGGTCTTGTCTCTCTCCTTCCTCCATTCTATGATGAATCTGCTCCTAGATGCCATCAAGAAGCATCTATGTCCATGATGGCGAACCTATGGGATGTGTGCCAGAGATGGGCACGCAAGCTGTCACCCCAGTTCAGCTCTGCCATGCATGCGCGCATCCTGCCAGCCAGTCTCTGCCATCCATGCACGGGGGGCAGGGGCAGGTCATGTGCAGGGGGCGTGCACACATGCATTGGGCGCATTTGCGTGAGGTCACACACATATGTGGAGTCACGCACATGTGTGGGGGCATGCACATGCCTGGGGGTGGGGTACATGCGCAGGAGCTGCACAGACATTGCATTTTGGGGGTTCAGGCGTGCGCTTGCACATTTGCACGCCAGCGCAGACGCTTTGAGCACTCAGTCCGGAAAAGGTTAGCCATCACTGATCGACGTCTACCTTGCAAATAGACAAACAGCTTGCCCAATGCCAAGTCCCCATCAATGTTACGTCCGGGCACATCACACCAGCTTGCCACATTCTAATATTTTGTCTGCTGCCCTGGGAAGTTTTCATATACTTTCTTTAATTTCAGCTGAGTTTGTTCTCTGCGTTAACAGAGGTTGGTCTTTTCTACGCATTGGGACATTAGATGGGGGGGAGGGGGAAGTCCATGAGGTAAAAATTACCTCACTTTGAGCTTTGCTCCTGATGAATCGATCCAGCCCTGGAGTGCTTCTAGACACAATTCCCAGGATGTCTTTGCATTCCAAGTGCCACCTCTTTTTTTACACGTCTCATGTGTGCCATTTTGACATTTGCTCACGCTTTCATCCTCAGGGGTGTCCACATCACAGGCCAAACATCCATCCCACTGTTGAGGCTGCTATCTTGACTTTTGTGACTATACACTGTGGGCTTCCCTGCCCATGGAAATAGATAAACTTGACTCTCCTTAGCTTTTTTTTTCTCCTATATATCAGGCACGGTTGGCTATGTGTTACCACAAATTAACAATAGGTTTCCTTTAAAAAAAGAATAAAGTTAAATAAAGTATGAAGTTTTATAGCAATAGCAATAGCACTTATATACTCCTTCACAGTGCTTTGCAGCCCTCTCTAAGCAGTTTACAGAGTCCCCAACAATCTGGCTCCTCATTTTACCCACCTCGGAAGGATGGAAGGATGAGTCAACCTTGAGCCTGGTGAGATTCGAACTGGCAAATTGCAGGCAGCCGGCAGTCAGCAGAAGTAGCCTGCAGTACTGCATTCTAACCACTGCGCCACCACGGCTCAATATGATAAATCAGATAAATCAGATTTATGATAAATCATTATTATTGTTGTTGTTGTTGTTGTTGTTGTTGTTGTTGTTGTTGTTGTTATTATTATTATTATTATTATTATTATTATTATTATTATTATTATTATTATTATTATTATTATTATAGCAGAGTGCCATCTTTGGATAACATGTATCTGACTATGAAGTCATGGATTATAAGGACAAAAAGGAAGCAATGAATTAATATTTTCTACTCATACGATGCATTTGAGATCATGTCAACTCAAAGCCTAAGGTATTTTTATATATATTTCGCCTTGAGTTTTAGAAACCAAGCCTGTGCAGCTCAGTCCCAGTTCAACCTTAACTGGAGACCTGATATTTAAGGAGGAGAATATTAAAAGCTAAACCAATTCTGTTCAAGCCACTTTGGGATTCAAGGTTTACTGAAATGTATACTAACCTTGGGGAAAGGAGCACATTCTTGCAGGTGCCTCACAGCTTGCAAAATGGAATAAAGATGGCAGAGGTGATGGCTAGTTTAGAGGAGATTAACCATTGGAAGAGTTAAGGCCAGGTTTCAGCCAAATACCTTAAGCAGTTTCACTGCAATAAATTTTTGAAATAGTCCTTTTTCATCTCTTTGAAGGCAGAGGCAGCAGAGATGAGGACAAGATTCATGATTCAGTCAGAAGTCTATGCTGAATTGAATGAGCAATGAAGGAAGCAACTCCAACTTAAAAATAAACGTTCAAAAACTATCAAAAGTACTTTTCTTAATTTCCCACTTGCTTTTCTGGGAATACTGAATAATGCCTGCCAATCTCAATCTCTCTCTCTCTCTCTCTCTCTCTCTCTCTCTCTCTCTCTCTCTCTCTCTCTCTCTCTCTCTCCCTCTCTCTCTCTCTCTCTCTCTCCCTCCCTCCCTCCCTCTCCCTCCCCCTCTCTCTCTCTCTCTTTCCCCCTTCCTCCCTCTCTCTCACCTCTCTCTCTGTACCTTCTCCCTCTCCCACCCTCTCTCTCTTTCTCTCTCTCTCTGTTGTTGCTGTAATTGCTAGGGCATAGTCACTATCCCTAGCAATAGTCACTATCCCTAGCACTACCCATAGTCACCATCTGCAGAAACTATCATGGGCACAACATACACCAAAGCTGCTCCATTTTGTTATGTCCAACTCTAACTTAGCGACTGGGTGATGTCCAATAAATCAACTTGTGTCAGAGCTGTGGTTTGCTGACAATAATTGTTTGTAAAGGTAACAGTATTAGGTTTTTCACAGTATTTTATTTATGTTTTTGTTTTAGCTTCTGTATAGTTTTTATCTTTCTAAGATTGTCAACCGCCCAGGGTTATTCTATGGTGAAAGTGGCGACCAATAAATTTTAGGAAGGGAGGGGGAGGGGAAAGGAAAGGAGGGGAGGGGAGGGGAGGGGGAGGGGAGCAGAAGTGGATTGCTCCCGGTTCGGCCCGGATTGGCCAAATCAGTAGTAGTGGTGGCAGGAGGCTCCGCCTACCCACCCAGACACTTCTGTGCATGCACAGAAGCAGCATGCAAGAGCACACCTGAACAGGTAGTAAAAAAATTGCCAACACACTATGGAGAGGAGAGGAAGAGAGAGGAGGGGGGAGGGGAGAGGGGAGAGGAAAGGAAAGGACAGGAAAGGAAAGAAGGGAAGGAAAGAAGGAAAGGAAAGGACAGGAAAGGACAGAAGGGAAAGAAGGGAAAGGAAAGGGAAGAAGGAAAGGAAAGAAGGAAAGGAAAGAAGGAAAGGAAAGAAGGAAAGGAAAGAAGGGAAGGAAAGAAGGAAAGGAAAGGACAGGAAAGGACAGAAGGGAAAGAAGGGAAAGGAAAGGGAAGAAGGAAAGGAAAGAAGGAAAGGAAAGAAGGAAAGGAAAGAAGGGAAGGAAAGAAGGAAAGGAAAGGACAGGAAAGGACAGAAGGGAAAGAAGGGAAAGGAAAGGGAAGAAGGAAAGGAAAGAAGGAAAGGAAAGAAAGGAAGAGAAGAAGGAAAGGAAGAGAAGAAGGAAAGGAAAGGACAGAAGGAAAGGACAGAAGGAAAGGAAAGGACAGGAAAGGACAGAAGGGAAGGGAAGGGAAGGAAGGGAAAGAAGGAAAGGAAAGAAGTCAAGGCAAGGAAGCCAACAGGCCAATATAATGAAATGAAATGCAAAGCCAAGGAGAGACTGGAAAGAAATGACACGGATAGTCTTATCTCCCCTCTATTCCTAAAAACTATTTAAAATATTATTTAAGATATTAAGGTTGACCCAAGAGTAGGTTCCGATATGGTCATCTTGGGGCCACACTTGTCTCTGCTCAGAGTAGGACTCACAGAGAAGCCCTAGAGACCACAATTGTTAAAGGCTGTGGCTCTTGGGCTGAAGAAGATGAGAGATGAAAAATGAATGAAGTCCGGAGGTAAGTTAGACGTCACACCTCCAAAGAACTCTGATTGGCGGAGACTCAATTAACCTGCCATTTATCATGGCTGGTTGTTTCAGTTGAGAGAGCCCATCGATTTCTCCCGGGGTTTTCCAGATGTGGAAAATAAATGACAATGTTAGAACCACCCCAGAGGCAAAACCAGCAAAAGGTACCAGCTCTACAAAGCATTTCGTAGGCCTACCAACCAAGCCCTCTTCAGCCACCTGAGACAATTTGCTGCCTTAATAAAGGCCTTTATTTATATTTGTGAAACTGCTTGGATGGTCGATGTTTGACTAACATTTCATGACATGGAAGCTGCCTTTCCAAACTTTACATACATCTATTCCAGGCCCATCTCAGAACGCGGACGCTTCAGTATCCATATTGTATTTGCTTCACCCTACTCCATTTCTCAGGCTTCTCCACTTGAGTTAAATTAAATTTCAAGGGGCGACATCCAGAGGTGGGTTCCACATAATTATACCACCAGTTCGCTGCAAACCAAAACGGTGAGACACTTGCCTTCTGCGCATGCGCTCTGCCTGTATGCGGGGCTTGCATGCATGCACGCGGCTTAGAAAACGTGGGTAAATAGGACAACATAGAGCCAGGGTGGGCCAGTGGTGGGTTCCGGATCCCGTTGCAACCGGTACAGTGCAACCGGTCCGCACATCCACCACATGTACAAACGCAGCACGCGCACACCATATGCATGCATACTTACCACCCGTGACACTCTTTGACAGCTCCGCGATGCTCCAGCTGCTCGGCGGAGCATCGCGCAGGTGCTGTATGCTCCGTACAAATGCGCAAAAGCCCTGATCGGCTCAAATACTGGTAAGGAGCACAGGTGGACAGGTAGGTCCTCCGGACCACCGTACCGGAACGGTACCTGGTGCTCCCAGCAGGTACCGGTACACCAGGGGTGGGTTCCTGCTAGTTCTAACCTCTTCTATAGAAGAGGTTCCACAAATCTACAGTGCCGTTTAGAACCGGTTCCAGCTCCCTCCCCCCGCCCATCCACACATCATCAAGATGAAGAGCGAGAGGAGGAATTCTGGGAGTTGAAGTCCACAAGCCTTAAAGCTGTCAAGTTTGAACACCCCTGGGGTTTTTTTTCTAAACGGTTAGGGGTGCAAGGGTCTTGTAACTTGACAACTTTAAGACTTGCGTGCTTCAAATGCCAGAGTTTCTGAGCCAACATTTTGGTTGCTAAGCAAGAGTGTTGTTAAGTGAGTTTCGCCACATTTTACAAGTTGGCCACTCCCACCCAGTCACATGGCTGGCAAGCCACTCCCACAAAGCAAGCCACACCTACAGAAGAGGTTCTAAAAATTTTTGAAATCCACCACTGCGGTACGCTCTTACTGGGGCCTACCGGTCGTATCCCACCACTGGGGTGGGCCCACAGGCAGCCCTTAGGTCGCCACTACTGGTTCGCCCGAACCGGTCCGAATCGGCTGAATCCCACCACTGCCAACATTAGATGAGAATTTAGCCTTACAACCTTTTGAGAACTCTACATATGGTGTGCTTGAGGCACTAATATATGCTAATGTATTCTAGGAAACCAGAAGCTGCTTTGGCAAGGAAAGTAACCTTGGAGAACACAATTTAATATTAGTAATAGTTCAGAAGCCCAAATGATTGCTATGTATGTGGGTGGGTGTGTAAATGTTGGTTTGTGCGTGCTTTTGTGTTCTCTGTGTATGTGTGTTTTATGTGAAAACAGTCGAGATGAGGTCCCGAAGGTGCTTTTTCAAGAGGCAACTGGAGTTTCTGGTTTTTCTTTGAAGGCGTTTTGCTTCTCATCCAAGAAGCTTCTTCAGCTCTGACTGGATGGTGGGGAATGGAAGGATTCTTGCATTCAGTCAGAGCTGAAGAAGCTTGGATGAGTAGCGAAATGCCTTCAAAGAAAAACCAGAAAGTCCAGTTGCCTCTTGAAAAAGCACTTTTGGGACAACCATGACCTGGAGGACTGAGAATCTCCATAGATAGCTAAGATGAGGGCCACAGCTGTGTAATTTTAATCTGCTTCCTTTTCTAAAGGAGAAGGCCTCCAATTGCATGGTTAAGGCCACCATCTTGATGCCCTTGTCAGATGTTCTTCTTTCTATTTAAAAACGGGCCCAATCTGGGACACCACGTCCTATTTTATTAACAACTATAGTCCTTTGTAGTCTTCCATCTGACGACTTCATCAGATTTAGCATTCAGATGCGTCTGGTCTGTGATGAGGGTCAGAAAGTTTTACTACCGGGTATGTGGATATGGCTTGGTGGGCGTGCCATGGCTTTGTGGGAGTGGCAGGGGAAGGATACTGCAAAATCCCCATTCCCACCTCACTCCAGGGGAAGGATATTGTAAAATCTCCATTCCCTCCCCACTCCAGGGGAAGGGTACTGTAAAATCCCCATTCCCCCTCCATTCCAGGGGAAGGATACTGCAAAATCCCCATTCCCTCCCCACTCCTGGGGAAGGGTACTGCAGAATCTCCATTCCCTCTCCACTCCAGGGAAAGGATACTGCAAAATCCCCATTCCCTCCCCACTCCTGGGGAAGGGTACTGCAGAATCTCCATTCCCACCCCAGGAGTGGGGAAGGGTACTGCAGAATCTCCATTCCCCCTCCACTCCAGGGGAAGGATACTGCAAAATCCCCATTCCCTCTCCACTCCAGGGAAAGGATACTGCAAAATCCCCATTCCCTCCCCACTCCTGGGGAAGGGTACTGCAGAATCTCCATTCCCACCCCACTCCAGGGAAAGGATACTATAAAATCCCCATTCCCTCCCCACTCCTGGGGAAGGTTACTGTAAAATCTCCATTCCCTCCTGATCATCTGGGACTCGGGAGGCCGAGAATAGATGGGGGCGGGGCAAGTCAGAGGTGGTATTTACTGGTTCTCTGAATTACTCAAAATTTCCGCTACCGGTTCTCCAGAACTGGTCAGAACCTACTGAATACCACCTCTGCTTCTGGTATGGTGGACCTCAAGTTATGCAGTCTTGTCTTGTACCACAACAGTAATGGTGCCTGTATGGACAAAGCCAATAATTCCTGTCCAACTCTTGACAAAGAGGAATTGTTTGGCTGCAGTTAAGTAGGCACTCGGGGCATTCGGTGACCTTGTCTAATTTTTATACCTAATTACCAGTTGCACTTGAAGTCCATCTGATTGTCTCAGTGGCATCAGAAATCATTTACACTGGTGACAGAGGCTTTCCGACTCCTTTCCTAAAGAACTGGGCCTACACATATTAAAAATGCATTTAGGGTGGGAATTAATTTGTCAGCTAGGCGGCTGGAGTATCGCTATTTTTCAGCTACTTATTTCCTTATTTGACTAGACATAATAAATGGATCACAGAATAGTTTATTTTCTTGAAAGTAACGTTAATCTGCAGCCCTTTGTGTATTTTGGGATAATAAATCTTTCTATAAAATACAGCTCGGTGCTTGAACGTTGCATAAACGTCTCCTGGGCAGCTTCCTGATTCGGCTGATACAGCGTGAGGGCAATGTGCCTGTTGTGCTGTGTGTTTGCCTTGCAAATCATACCCCCTGTGCTATGGTTAAGAACGTGTGATTTAGTACAGAGGACAGATGTTGAGGTAAAGACGAGCAGAGGAAAGATGCTACCCTTGTCACTTTGAACTGTAATTCTATTATTTAGCATTTCCCACCCAGTATCAAGAGCTGCATCAGGTGATCAGCCCATCATACAATACAATACAATACAATACAATACAATACAATACAATACAATACAATACAATACAATACAATAGTAGAGTTGGAAGGGACCTTGGAGGTCTTCTAGTCCAACCCCCTGCCTAGGCAGGAAACCCTATACCGTTTCAGACAAATAGCTATCCAACATCTTCTTAAAGACTTCGAGTGTTGGGGCATTCACAACTTCTGGAGGCTACAATGGCAAGGCATGGATTTGAGCAGTATAGCACTGAAGATAAATTCCTTGTGTGTCCAATCACACTTGGCCAATAAAGAATTCTATTCTATTCTATTCTATTTTATTTTATTTTATTCTACTCTACTTCCTTTATCCTATTCTATCCTACCCTACCCAACTTTACTCTATATCTTATTCCCCTTCCCCCTCCCCTCCCCTCCCCTCCCCTTCCCTTCCCTTCCATTCCATTCCATTCCATTCCATTCCATTCCATTCCATTCTATTCTACATCCTTTATCCTATCCTATCCTATCCTACCCTACCCAACTTTACTCTACTCTATATCCTATTCCCCTTCCCCCTCCCCTCCCCTCCCCTTCCCTTCCATTCTATTCTATTCCATTCTATTCTACTCTACATCCTTTATCCTATCCTATCCTACCCTACCCTACCAAAGTTTACTCTACTCTATATCCTATTCCCCTTCCCCTCCCCTTCCCCTCCCCTCCCCTCCCCTCCCCTCCCCTTCCCTTCCCTTCCATTCCATTCCATTCCATTCCATTCTATTCTATTCTACATCCTTTATCCTATCCTATCCTATCCTATCCTATCCTATCCTACCCTACCAAACTTTACTCTACTCTATATCCTATCCCCCTTCCCTTTCCCTTCCCCTCCCCTCCCATTCCATTCCATTCCATTCTATTCTATTCTATGGAATAGCCTTTTGCTACAAGTGTGTTTTTTGCCCACAAGATAACAAACAAACCCCCAACCCAAAGTCAATGGTTTAGTTTTTGCTTGAATGTTTTCACATTTTCTGGGAATCCAGTTATATCTGTTGGCTTTGTTGGCTATACTGCAATGCCCATCCCAACAGTCCTCATATAATTTGGGGCAACTGGCAAAGGAAGAAATTAAACTGAACGATGATGACGATGATAGACGTCCTAAAATGAAAGACAATGTGCTGCAGTGTCACACTTGTACCCTTCTCATTGATAGTGTAGGCTCCTTGCTGGCTGCTGTGACTCTAATATTAGGGTAATATTAACTACATTACAACCCATCATTTCCTCGGGGTTATTGCATAGGGCACCCACTAACAATTACAGAGGTATAAATAATCAGGAAGGAGAAGACATCCAGTCTTGAATATTAATAGTGAGAAAGAACAGGTCTTGACATATCTTGCTTATTTTGCTTAAGAAGACTTTTGCAGCTCCGGTTCAAGTCACAACACAGCAAAGTGCTGAAGGCAAAATTCTGCACCCAAGCAGAGTTCAGACAGCATGGCCTAATTAACCCCTAAAGGGCTGAACATAGGAGTTAAGGAAATCTGATAACGCTTTGACATGAGCTTGAGTGAAGAGGAAAGAGTCTGTCTTGACTCTTCTACTGTAGTAGCTCCTGGATCCACAAATGTGATGATGGCTCTTTTAAGGAAGGGCTTCCCAGCCTTGGCAATCATAAGACAGGAGAACTTCAACTCCCAGAATTCCTTGGCTTGAGAATGCTAGGAGTTGAAGTCCATGGGTCTTAAAGTTGCCAAGGTTGGGAGTTCTGTGGCCTGCTGGCTGGCAGCAGAGTCGGATAGTGAGGAGGTTGGGGAGGAACATGGGCCAGTCCTGGAGGCTGAGGAAAGCCCAGACGAGGGCTCTGCATCGGAGGGAGCTAGACAGCAGCAAGGCAGAGGAACAGCTGGAGCCTGTTCCCAGTGGGCACATGCACAGAGCTGCCAGAAGACAAGAGCAACTAAGAAAGCAGGGTTGACTCAGGAGTAAAGCCACACCTTGCAGGTGATTGGCCCCTCCCATAGGAAACAAAAGAGGAGCAAACGGGGAGTGGGCTTTTGCAGGAAACAATTTGTTTCTTCGGTCTTTTCAAGAGTGGAAAGTTCTATTTGTGACTCTGTGCCAAGTGTTGCCTTGCCCTGTGTTTGGAAACTAGCTATCTAGCAGCTCTCAGAGTGAGATAAGGTTCGTGTTGATAAATATTCCTCTGAAAGTCTGTTTGCCAAGCCCTGCTGACTGTGAATGAAAGGAATTCACAGTCGTGTAAATAAAAGAGGTTTTGCCTGGACCGAGACTCTGCCTCTTGTTTTTTAAGGAAGCCTAGGTCAGAACAGGGAATTCTGCTTTAAGGAAAGCAAACTCCACCACAGGAGTATCAAAACAGCTAAGATGGCAGTCACAGCAGCATGGCCGAAGCTCCTCCTACTTTTTAAACATGTCTCATATGTATCAGACACATAAAGAAGGAGCAGGCTTTGACTGCGTGGTCGGATATGCATTCTTTGCTTTGGGGGACTTATCTGTCGATGCTCTTGGTTCATTGGACAATCTTTCCAATGATTTACAAGAGGAAGTATCGGAAGGAACAGATAGGATGTTTTAAAAGAAAAAAATAAATAAATTCAAGTGTTCCAAGATTATCCCTAATACAGCAGAATTTGTATGATTAATACCTCATATGTCAGGTATTAAACATAAAATCTTACATAAATTGTCAACCCTCAAATACTCTTAAGTTATGCGTTAAATACATTATTATGCAATGCTGCATAATAACAAACATAGGTGACTATATAACCCATATACATGTGCATATATAATATGTACTCCTCTGTATATTACATATGTACTAAAGTCCTCGACTTAGGAATGGTCATTTAAGGACCATTCAGACTTTAAAAAGCTATTTGCAACCTGTCCTTGAAGTTGCAACTGCCTCTCCATCAGAGGTGGATTGCTCCCAGTTTGGCCCAGTTCGACTGAACCAGTAGTGGAATTCAGGCCTGGGTCACAGAACTGGCAGCGACCCAGGCCTGCCACGCCCCTGAACCGGTTCCTTCACACCGCTGGGCCGCTTGGCCATGGGGCTACTGCCATTTGGGTTTTTAGTGACTGGGTGTGTGCAGTTTACTGTAAATTGTTCTGCGCATGTGCAAACCGGTAGTAAAACCAGCAGCAACCCGTCCCTGCTCTCCATGGACATGTGATCACATGACTAAAATTCCAGGATGCATTGTGGTCGTAAGTCAAGGATTACCCGTATAAATCACTGTTAACAATAATAATTTGTTAAAGTTCTACGCTACCCAACCCTCAACGTCTCCTGGCAGCACACAGCAGTCAAAGGAAGAAATTGCAATAAAATCAATAAAACATACATCGCTGTTCTTTGTTGCAACTTCACCAATTAGACAACGTCTAATTATATCACACCATATATCAAATGATATAAAGAATGAAAAAGAATCCCTCAAGCGGGTACAGCTAATCCTCTACTTACAACCACAACTGAGTCCAAAATTTCCATTGCTAAGCAAGGAAGTTGTTCATTGAGCTTTGCCTCAGTTTACAGCCACGGTTGTTAAGCAAATGTTTTTAAGTGAATCACGCAGTCGTTAAGTGAATCTGGCTTCCTCCGCTGACTTTGCTTGTTGGAAGTCAGCTGGGAAGATTATAAATGCTGCTCACATGACCCTGGGACACTGCAGCTGTCATTTATTGATGTTAGTTGCGAAGTCGTGTCCGACCCATTGTGACCCCATGGACAATGTTCCTCCAGGCCTTCCTGTCCTCTACCATCCTCTGGAGTCCATTTAAGCTCACGCCTACTGCTTCGGTGACTCCATCCAGCCACCTTATTCTCTGTCGTCCCCTTCTTCTTTTGCCCTCCATTGTTCCCAGCATTAGGCTCTTCTCCAGTGAGTCCTTCCTTCTCATTAGGTGGCAAATAAATATATGCCAGTTGCCACATGATCAGCAACAGTCATAAGTGTGAAAAATGGTCAAAAGTTAGTTTCTTCGGGGCTGTTGTAACTTTCAACAATCACTAAACAAACAGTTGCAAGTTGAGAACTTCCTGTATTTAGTAATAAGGAAGAAGTATTGGATTTTCACCTGGAGTCATTTGGCCCACCAGTCACAATTTTCACTAAGTCCCCAATTTTTAATCTAATATTGAATTCAACTGAGGATTAAAACAAGAGGGAGGGGGGGGGGGAGAAACAAAGGCCATCTAGAAAGATGGAAATATACCCAGTCATATATTTGCTTACTCCAGATAAATTTCATTAATGAATTGCAAAATTAATCTTGTTGGGACTAATTAAACTCAACACTTGTTTCAGAAGCGCAAACACTCTGCTACATTTTGAAGGAACCTTTATTTCTAACTCAAGACTCTCGGGGAATACTAATAAAATAGTCAAGAGTCTTAAAATTGTGTACTCAACAACATTTTAAAACACCAGAGAGAAGTATCGTAGAGCACATCTTACAAACATAATTCTTAATTCCAGAATCTCAGTGAGTGCCAGCCAAGAAAGTTTGAAAAAGAATACAGAATAGAGGATAGTTAGGTTGGAAGGGACCTTGGAGGTCTTCTAGTCAAACCCTGTCCAATTTACAGGACCTTGCAACCCCAGCAAATGAACAGGTAGACAAACAAGGAGCAAAGTTGGGCAAGGAAAGAGCATGCTAGCTCAAAACTCTAAAAATATCACCCAGCGATTATATTTATATTACGTAATTCCTAAAAATTCTGTCTAAAAAAAACCCTGCCCGTTGCCAACAATAACTGGTATAAAGATAGTAAGATAGGTGCTTTGAGTAATTACCTAGTATCAACACAGACTATTTTGAGTTTCTGCTCAGCAAAACAAGCTCAGTTAACAAACGGATTCCTTTGACTCAAGGAAGCTAACCTGGAGATGCTTAGAGAGTCAGAGAGATATATAGATGAAACGTTACATGAGAAGGACATCATGGCCGGGATAAGAGAGATGTTCCTGCAGGGAAGAAGCCATCTGCATTCCCTCAGAGTTGGAGAGATTTTGATTGTGGACAATCTAATCACGGGATCTCCAACCTTGGCCACTTTAAGACTTGTGGACTTCAACTCCCAGAATTGCTCAGCCAGCTTTGCTGAGTTGGGAGTTCAGGCCGTTGAATTCTGAATTCTGGGAGTTGAAGTCCACAAAGTTGGCAAGGTTGGAGATCCCTGATCTAATCGATCTGATAGCATATTTGGCATGCTGGCTGGAAATGTTCTGACCCAGGCTTCCCAAGCACATGAAGCAACTCCTGGTCCCGACAAAAAACCCTTTTACTAATTTATCGTGAATTCTGCTCATTCACATCCAGCAAAGTCTTTCAAAGGAGAAGTTACAGTCACAGACCTTATCTGGCTTGGAGAGCTTCCAGGCCGATATCTGCAAAACTTGGCAAGGAGTCTCGAAGAGTCACGAACCAATGAAGCAAACTAATTGTCTCCTGCAAACTCCACTCCCCTTTTGCTCCTCTTTTATTTCCTCTGGGAGGGGCCATTCATCGTCCACCTGTGGCCTTACTCCTAAGTCACCCCTGTTCTTTAGCTGTTCCCTTCGTCTGGCAACTCTGCGCATGTGCACACTGGGAAAAGGCTCCAGTTGTTCATCTGCCTCACTGATGTCTGACTCTGAAGGCAGCTGATAACTGGCATACGGCTCTGGCCCCCTCTCTGCATCCAACACAGAGTCTTCATCAGAGTCTTCCTCAGACTCCAGGCATTCCACTGCTTAATTGATAGGAAGTTTCTCCTTAATTCCAGGTTGCTTCTCTCTTTGATCAGTTTCCATCCATTGTTTCTTGTCTTGGCCTCTGTTGCTTTGCAGAATAATTTGACCCCCTCTTCATTGTGGCAGCCCCACAAATATTTGGAAAGTCTTACTGATAACACCCAAGAATAGAATAGAGGCTGTTCAAATAAAAATGGTAGCTTGTAACGAAGTGGCCGTAAGGTTACCGTGACTGTGGAGCAGGAGTTTAAACAGCAGGTTTTTAAACAGGTTCTGGTGAACTGGTAGCGGACATTTTGAGTAGTTTGGAGAACCAGCAAATACCACTTCTGCCTGGCCCTGCCCGCATCCATTCTCTGCCTCCCGAGTCCCAGCTGATCAGGAGGGAATGGAGATTTTGCAGTATCCTTCCCCTGGAGTGGGAAGGAATGGGGATTTTGGCCTGCCACGCCCACCAAGCCACGCGCACAGAATTAGTAGTAAATTTTTGAATTTCACCACTGCTGTGGAGTTGCAAACACCAGGCTATCAAAAATGAGAAGACCCTCTCGTTTCCCCCATAGTGGCAGATATGCATGGAACTTTCCCCCTCCCCAAACGGGCCTAGGGGAGAGAGAGAGATAGGGTGACGGGATTCAGAGGGACGTGTTACTTGAAACTCCGGCAGCCTGGAGGAAGGAAAATCCTTCTTGATGTGGCTTCAAGCGATGCACCTAGCTGGAATCTTGAGCTTTTTTATTACTGTATCCAGCCAATGCCTTCTGAGCTTCTCCTCCCCTTTTGCAGTAGCAAGTAACCTCTTTATCTTATCTCATCACCGAAAACATAACATCTCAGAGCTTGCCTTCTGTCTGTGAGCTATGCAGACAGCCTTTAACCCACCCACACCCCCTGCCTTTTTCTAAGCCAGTTTGACAATAATTCCAAGGCTTATATTGCTTTCTGCTGATTTACAGCTTCAAAGCAATGACTGTGTAGGACTTGGGAGTGCTTTCTCGTGATGGATCTTACCATTGCCCCGACTTGTTGGCAATCGGGATGCCTGATGGCCTGCGACCGAAACCGTTTAGCCGCTCTGCGTTCTGAGATACCACTTTGAAATTTGGAGATTGCAACAATCTGGCATTGTCACACACATTTTGCAAACCGAAAAAAACAGGGCCTGTTGTCGGTTGGAATAGAATAGAATAGAATAGAATAGAATAGAATAGAATAGAATAGAATAACAGGCTTGGAAGGGACCTTGGAGATTTTCTAGGCTGAACCGGGCAAAACTGGGAGGATTTCACCACTGGTTCGGCAGTTCAAATCCCTAACAGTGCGTAATGGAGTGAGTTCCCGTTACTTGTCCCAGCTTCTGCCAACCTAGCAGTTCAAAAGCATGTAAAAAATGCAAGTAGAAAAATAGGAACCACCTTTGGTGGGAAGGTAACAGCATTCGGTGCCCCTTCGGCATTTAGTCATGCCAGCCTCATGACCACGGAGACGTCTTTGGACAGCGCTGGCTCTTCGGCTTTGAAACAGAGATGAGCACTGCCCACTAGAGTCAGGAACAACTAGCACATGTGAGCAGGGGAACCTTTACCTTTAGGGACCAATATTCACAGACTGGCCTTATGTGAATCAGCTTCAGTACAATTCGAAATATAATTTCTTAGTACTCAGGAAAATAACAGAGTGTGCTTCTGCCTTACATTTAAAAATTATCCAGATTGTCCTCTTTTCTGTTTCTCTCTCAAATTATTTCCAGCTTCCTTAACATTCTCGATGTTTTTATTGGATTGAAAAGATATCCGCAAGGTAGCTTTCTCATAATAGAAACAAATATATTTTGCAATAAATAAGCATAGCATTAACTTGACATTAATGGTATTTATCCAGTTAAATATCAATGCCAGGAATATGTAATGTGAGACAAAGGAACGGACAGAACCCCAGCATGAATAATAATTTTAAAGGTAAAAATCATTTCTCATTTATCAAAACTGTCAAACTTGGTTTAAGATCTCTCTCTCTCTTCCTCCTTCTCTTTAATAAATGGAGCCATAGGGTAAGGATATTAAAACCACTGTAGAGATAGTTCTCAACTTCTGTTCTGACTTAGGCTTCCCAAGATCATGAAGCAAACTCCTTGTCCCGACAAAAAAAAACCTTTTATTAATTGACTGTGAATTCTGCTCATTCCCATCCAGCCAAGTCTTTTGAGGGAGGATTTACAGTCATAGACCTTATCTGGCTTGGAGAGCTGACAGGACGATATCTGCAAAACTTGGCAAGGAGTCGCGGAGAGTCATGAACCAATTAAGTGAACTAATTGTCTCCTGCAAACTCCACTCCCCTTTGGCTGCTCTTTTATTTCCTCTGGGAGGGGCCATTCATCATCCACCTGTGGCCTTACTCCCAAGTCAACCCCTGTTCTTTAGCTGTTCCCTTTGTCTGGCAACTCTGTGCGTACACACACTGGGAACAGGCTCCAGCTGTTCATCTGCCTCACTGATGTCTGACTCTGAAGGCAGCTGATAACTGGCATATGGCTCTGACCCCCTCTCTGCCTCCAACACAGAGTCTTCATCAGAGCCTTCCCCAGACTCCAGGACTGGCCCATGTTCCTCCCCCAGCTCCTCACTGTCCGAAGCTCCGCTGGCTGTTGGCAGGCCACAACATGACCAGTCACTTAGCAACTGTTCAAAGTTACGGCCTACCTGAAAAAGGTCATACCAGATCCAAAGTTCCGATGGTCACACCTTAGCCCCTGCAGTCATATGACTGCATTTCATATGATTGGCAACATACCTGCATGTATGGCTATTGGCATTATCTCCTGATCACATGTCCTTGTTTTACAACAGTTTTGCAAAAACTCACACTTAATGTTCGGTTTTCGGCAAAACCACATCATAGCAAAACAATGGGTTCACCAAAAGACTACTACAAAAAGGTCATAAAATTGGTTTTTCATTTTACAACAATTATGACGTAACCATAATGGGCAGGGTCGATTGCGATCGTAACTAAAGGACAACCTGTATGTGTATCTACAACATATATACAACAAATATTTTCTATGCAGGTATAGAAAAAGAACATTGTGTTATTGTGCAATTCCCTGTCCTGGGGATTTTAGATTTTAGAATAGAGTAGAATAGCAGAGTTGGAAGGGACCTTGGAGGTCTTCTAATCCCACGCCTTGCTTAGGCAGGAAACCCTACACCACTTCAGACAAATGGTTACCCAACATCTTCTTAAAAACTTCCAGTCTTGGAGCATTCACAACTTCTGGAGGCAAGTTATTCCACTGATTAATTGTTCTAACTGTCCTTAGTTCTAGATTGCTTCTCTCCTTGATTAGTTTCCACCCATTGCTTATTGTTCTACCCTCAGGTGTTTGGAGAATAGTTTGACTCCCTCTTCTTTGTGGCAACCCCTGAGATATTGGAAGACTGCTATCATGTCTCCCCTAGTCCTTCTTTTCATTAAACTAGACATACCCAGTTCTTCATATGTTTTAGCCTCCAGTCCCCTGATCATCTTTGTTTCTTTTATTTTCTTTAAAAAAAAAAACTACTGTGGAAAGAAAGGCAGAAGACAAAATTGCCAAATAAGGAGCATTACTTTGCAGAGAACCTTACCTACTCGAAGCTCTTGACCGAAGACGGTCTTCTCTCCCAGTGCTGAGCAGTTCCACCTGCCATATCGGAACTGGTACTGACACTCATTGATTCCCATCTGGGCCCCTTCTCCAATGACTATGATGGCATCAGGGCGGCTCTGGCAAATCGCTCGCTGCCGTGGGGCCAGGCCTGGGATCTTGTTGCAGATGATGTTCGCTCCCAAAGCCACCACCGATGACAACGCTCTGAAGCAAAGCAGAAAAGCAGCGTGATAACTAAAGGGAAGCCATTCATTCAATTTCCTTGCTGGATCAGCTGGCTGGAAAAGCCGATTGGTCTACAGGAGGAGGGAAAGGACTGTAAAATGGCTCCTATAATTATGCTCACTTATCTCAACCTTTTTGTTCTGGCAGTTGAGCTGGAAACCTTGGGTGACTTTTGGTAAGTCCTGGTTCTCTCGGACCAGACTTAGCACATGTGCCATCCGCCTCACAAAATGTTGGCGCTTTCAGGCTCGGTCGGCCATAAAACAAGGAAGTGAGGAGACACGAGAAGCAGATCTTAAAACTTTGATTTTTGGAAACCGCCAGCGCTGAAATTCGCATCGAGCACAGAGGGGTTTGGCTCAGTCGGGCTGCAGAAATGCAGGACGACTTGCAGTTCGTCCCTTCTAATTTTTAAACCACAGCAGGGGGAAAAAGAAGCAGGGGAATGGCTTTATTTGACCAACATTCATGCTCATTATTATAAACACGGAGTGGTGAATGATTAATAGGAGCTTGTAAGCATAAATTTTCAGAGTCGGATTCTTCAGACCTGGAAAATGGTTTGCAGCAGTCCAGAAAAAGCATCTCGGACGTTTTAGTCAGAGAAGCGTTTTCGGTAATTGCAACAGACACATTTACAATTTTCGTTAAACCCTTCGCATACTGTGGTACATTGTCTCAGGCATAAGCGGATCTGACACGGCATTCCGATTCTTGGCTCCCAATGGGATCGCTCCTCAGTTCATTTACCTTCAATTTATAAGGTTGTGGGGTCTGAATCCCACAATGCTCCTGGCAAAGGGAGAAGCTAATTCTTGGAAACAAGATGCTGGGTTAGCGGGACTCTTCTGCTGATTAAGCAGGGCTACAGTTTGGTTCCTCTGTGATGAAGCAGACTTTTGTGTCATCTTAGCAAGGCCTTGAATCAGCAAAAACACAACACTCGGCCAAGATGAGGGAAGGAGGAGAAGGGAGACACAACTGATACAGCAGATATACAGGATCAAGATAGCAATAGCACTTAGACTTATATACCGCTTCACAGTGCTTTTACAGCCCTCTCTAAGCGGTTTACAGAGTCAGCCTATTGCCCCCAACAATCTGGCTCCTCTTTTGACCCACCTCGGAAGGATGGACAACCGAGTCACCCTTGAGCCGGTGAGATTTGAACTGCCGAACTGCAGCTAGCCATCAGAAGAAGTAGCCTGCAGTGCTGCACTCTAACCACTGCGCCACTTCGATGGAGTTCAGAGGATTGTGGGGATGCCCCAAAAGTGCTTTTTCGAGAAGCAACTGGATTTTCTGGTTTTTCTTTGAAGACGTTTTGCTGGATGGAGGGGAATGGAAGGATTTATGCTCCTTGCAGACAGCTGGTCATTTGCATCCTTTTAGAGAGTCCTTGAGGCCACTTGGAGGTTTGACTGTGTCCTCAGGATCACCTGAGTGGTTCAAGTGGCCTTCTCGGACCGGTTGAAAGGGCTCTGTTGTAGACTGGAGATAGATGATGTTGTATCCCTCCCCCTCTGTTGAGAGGGGGCTGTTCAATTTTGACACAAATGGCCCCTTTGACCCCTCTTTCAAACCAGTGGCCCTCTCTGTCCAAAATGTGGGATTTGCTGTCTTCAAAATGACTTGCTAAAAGGATGCAAACGACCAGCTGTCTGCAAGGAGTATAAATCCTTCCATTCCCCACCATACAGTCAGAGCTGAAGAAGCTTCCTTGGATGAGAAGCAAATCTTCTTCAAAGGAAAAAAAAAACTCCAGAAATTCCAGTTGCCTCTTGAAAAAAAAAAGCACCTTTGGACAACCATAACTGAGAATCTCCATAGACATTGTGGGGATGTCCATAGAAGAGTTACAGACTATCATGAGGGACAGGGGTGGGATTCAGCCAGTTCGGTTGAACCGGATGCTAATTTTGCATCCAGTTCACTGAACCAGTTGTTGCAAGAACTGGCTGGCCATACCCACCTTGCCCTTCCCCTCCCAGGAGTCTCCATGAGGCCCATTGATCATGCCAGGTAAGTACAGGGCCCATGCAGAGGCTCTGGACGGGTGAGAAATGGGTGTACCGGAACTTCCAGAAGTCTGGAAAAGGGCCGTTTTCGCCCTCCCAGAGGCTCAAGGAAAGCCTCCAAAGCTTGGGGAGGGCAACCCCCACCCCTGCCATGAGGAGGCTGAGGAAGCCACGCCCCCATGGCCATGTCCACCCAGCAAACGGGAAGAGAAAAATTTTCAATCCCACCCCTGGACAGGGAAGATATGCTGCAAGACTCAGGATTTTGCTGAAAGCTAAGGAGGGGCGAAAGCTTCAGTCCTTCGAAGTAGCTGAGATGAATCCCTGCAGAAGTGACAGCAGACAGCAGAGAAATAATGGCAAACTTTCCGGAAAAAGTGCAATCGACAGAAGGATTGTCACTAAGCTGGGAGTTTTATTATACCATCAAGCAGATGGGAAGGTCTGCAAGAAATTGTTTCGCGTTGGCTATCCTTTGGTTTTTATAACAGAATCTCTCTGAACCCTAAGATTTCTCTCTGTCTTCGGCTCTAAACGCCTCCTTCCCATCCAGCCTCCCAACCTCTAAAGCACATCCAGTTCTCATCTTCCCACCTAATTTCGGTGATTAGCAGAGAATAAATGTTTGTGACTTCTTTATGCAAGCGGGTCAAATGCCAAAACATCACAGCTCTGTGCAAAAACCTAGCCGCGCTGCCTTTCTTAGTGACGAATGCAATGCAAGCATAATATTTGCTGATGAACTCTCTTAAATAAGAAATGCCAGCGGAGAACACTTTCAAGATGGCTCACGTACAAAAACCACAATGGAATGCAGCGATTCAGGCAAGGCACGGCCTTGAAAGAGCTGCTGGAGGGAAGGCAGCTCTACATTAGAACAGAACTTGCTGTGTACAGCAAGTATCTCAAGCATGTCCAGGAGCCTCAGAATGCAAGCAACAGGCTTCAGAGGCACATTCCTCCACCCACTCTCCTTGGAACAGCCAGGTACCTACTTCTTAGTCAGTGTCCCTGGTTCAGATTATGGTCCCCAGGTACAATTCCAGAGGTGCTTTTCAGGGGTGGGTTTTAGCTGGCGTCCTGTCTGTACACCGCCCCGAGTCCCCTTGGGGAGAGGGGGCGGTTTATAAATCGAATAAATGAAATGAAATGTTAGTGCCGATTCGCTTGTGCGTGCCCTTTGCGCAGAACTTTTTTAAAAAAAGATGGTGATAGTGGCAACCAGGGAATCAGTTCAGGGACATGGCCAGCCTGGTTCACTGCCGGTTCTGCGACCCAGGCTGGCATGCCACTACCAGTTTGGCTGAACTGGACCGAACCAGTAAGAACCCACTTCTGGTGCTTTTCACTGTTAACGTCCCTAGTGTTTCTAAAGAGCAGGAACATCGCTTCCCGGTTAAGTAGCAGCTTGTAAAGTGAGGTCTTAGCTCATCTCCAAAAGCTAGGCAAGATCAGATGTGGTTAGAGTAGGGGTGTCAAACTCGATTTCATTGAGGGCCGCATCACAGAGGACCTTGGGGGGTGGCGGCAGGGGGTTGTGATCAGGGTGGCCATGGCCGGCTTAACATCACTTGTGCCAGGGATGCCTGTGGTGGCCTGAGTGCTCTGCCAGCAAAAACGAGCTCCCGAGCTCCGTTTTAGGTTGCAACAGCCTCCTCCAACCCTCTGCCAGCAAAAATGGAGCTCGCGAGGGCCTAATGCATAATGAACCATGGTGGCACAGTGGTTAGAATGCAGTATTGCAGGCTAATTCCTCCAACTGCCAGCTATTCAATTCGCACCCGCTCAAGGCTGAGTCAGCCTTCCATCCTTCCGAGGTACGTAAAATGAGGACCCAGATTGTTGGGTGCAATAGTTTTACTCTATAACACTAAGAGAGGGCTGTAAAAGCAGTGTGAAGTGGTATATAAGTCTAAGTGCTATTGCTATGCAGGTATGAAAAGCTGGAGATTGAGCTGATTTTGTATTTTTTCATTTTTATATCATTGTGGTTTAAAGCAGATAGGCATGGAGGAGGAGGAGGAGGAGGAGGAGGAGGAGGAGGAGGAGGAGGAGGAGGAGAAGCCAAAGATGGAGAGAGAGGAGGAGAAGGAGAAGGAGAAGGAGGGAGAGGAGGAGGAGGAGATGATGGAGGGAGAGGAGGAGAAGATGGAGGAGGAGATGGAGGAGGAGATGGAGGGAGAGGAGGAGGAGAAGATGGAGTGAGAGGAGGAGGAGAAGGAGAAGATAGAGGGAGAGGAGGAGGAAGAGAAGATGGAGGGAGAAGAGGAGGAGAAGATGGAGGGAGAGGAGAAGGAGACGGAGAAGGAAAAGATGGAGGGAGAGGAGGAGGAGGAGGAGGAGGAGGGGAAGGGGAAAGCATTTTCCTCAGGGTCACCATCACAAATGTAAAATTATCAGATCAGACCAGTAATAACAGGCTACTCTTCTGTAGCAAGGGATGAAAGCTTCATAATAAGTGGACCACATTCTTTACATGAGGAAGAGTTCAACCTCAAGCCTATTTGATTAACAGGATCTCAGGTTAGGATATCGGAGATGTACCACCTACAACTTCCAAGGTTACCTAAGTGGAATTCTGGCTCAATGACCACAGAACTCGGGCCGTGGCTGACATGCGCGTTGTTCTGTGGTCACTGAGCCAGAATATCGATGCATCCCTTCGTCAGGTGCATGGAGTGGATTTTGGAGGGATTACCGGGAGGTGACTCCTTTTCTCTTGTCTGTTTGCCTATCAGAAAGCTTCAGTCACTGTTGGCAAAGAATTCGCACCAGGCACAGATTGAAGGGAGTTAGCCATGCACACATCTCATTAACAGAACATTCAAATCCCTCGACACGGCTTTAAAAACTTCTTTGACAAGGGTTGATTAAAATAACAACAACATGGTATAATGGAATCTTTGTGCAAAAAGGGCTGCCGTGCCGTTTGCCATGATACTTTTGACACATCTGAAACATACAATCGCTACTGGATGGTTTATTTCATTAAGAATTCCTAAGTAAATGTGTGTGGGGTTTTTTTTTTTTTTTTTTGAGCATCTGTACATCCTGAAAATTGGCAGGAATAGATTTGGCATTTGACTTCATCTGTATGTATGTATATCGCTGTTCTCAATAGTCTCTATTTCAATCTTCAAACAACCACCAGAGCTAAAGCAAGGATGAGAAGTAAATAAATAGAATTTGCTGGGGTGGAGGTAGGGGTTTCAGTGAGGAGCATCTGTGCAGATGTAAAAAAAAAAGTCAAAATGGCAGGCGTGGCCCTGTGATTGAAGCCATGCTCCGTACAGGAATCACATCGGATACCTATACCAGGGGTCGGCAACCTTAAACAATCAAAAACCCAGAAAGGTCCTAAGCAGAAGCCCCCCATTTAATTCTGGAGCTGACCGGAAGTCCAGTTTCCCCACCATAGAGTCTCCTCCTAGCGCGGCATCCTTTTTCCTTTTACTGGCTGGAAGACCGGTTGCCCCACCATAGAGTCTCCTTCTAGTGCGGCATCCTTTTTTTCTTTTACTGACTGGCGACAGGGAGCCACAGCAGAGGGATGAAAGAGCCACATGTGGCTACAGAGCCTCAGGTTACTGACCCCTGACCTATACAATTAGCACAGGAGCCCCCCAGGACTGTGTGCTCTCTCCACTTCCCTTCTCATATACCCATGATGGTGAACCTATGGCATGTGTGCCACAGGTGGAATGCAAAGCCCTCTCCGTGGGTACGCGAGCCAGCGTCCCAGTTCAGCACCACTGCAGGTTGTGCATGCATTTCCTGCCAGCCAGCTGATTTTTGGGTCTCTGCTGCGCATGCCTGGGGCACATGCAGGAGATGTGTGCACATGCACAGGGGCAGGGTGTTTGGGGAACATGGGGGTACGGTGCGCCCCCATGCGCCTCATTTTTGGTCCCAGGAGGTTTTAGGGAGCCTGCTAGGCACAAAACGGGGCACGGGGGAGTCACATGTGCATGCACAGGGGGGGTCACATGTGCATGCACAGGGGGGGAGGGGGCATCGTGTGCACACCCATTTTTGACACTGAATGACAAAAAGGTTATCCATCACTGGCCTAGTTGCTCAAACAATTAGGGGTGGCAACAACAGAACTATTTCAGGTAATCTCTGAGGACCCCTACAACAAAATCCCAAAAGGATGAAGAAGAACAGATCTTGACCCATCTTCAAAACAGAGAAGGGGAAAATTACAGCATAAAGTGACTGATACAAATGACACAATTGCATTTATGGTGTCCTTGTACTTTCTACCTAATGGCTTCTGCTTTTGTTTAAGCTTAGGAGCTTTCCTCAAGGAGACACCAGACCCGAAAGATTTGGTCAAATAACCAGGTGGTTGAACCGGTAGCATTTTGACCGTCAAAAAAAACGGTCATTTGAATGGCGTTATTTATTTGCATTCTTTAATGATCTTCCACCGTTTACAACCTGCTCCGGTCTTCCTGCAAAGAATTGCATCTGGAAACTACGGTAGCAAAGCAATGCAATTCTTTGTGGTTCTTTGCAGCCACAGACCTAATTAGAGGCTCAGCTACTGGCAGTGCTCTCCTTTGTGATGTGGAAAATCTAAGTCACACCGTGAACAATCCCCAAAATTGAGGAGGATTTGAAATGCAGATGTCTTTGGCAATTTGAAAAGTAAACGTCCTTTACGGTAACCAACTAAGGAGTCATCATAATTTGAGGACTTCGTGCTTTCTAAAAGTTTCATAGGTGCATCAAAGGACCTCTTTGTCCAATCCATGCACTTGAGGGGTTTATAATGTGGATGCATACCATGTTTCCCTGAAAATAAGACAGGGTTTTGTTTTATTTTAACACCAGAAATAAGCACTTGGCCTTATTTTCAGGGAGGGCTCATTTCCAGGGAGAGCTTATTTCCAGGGAGGGCTCATTTTAGAGGGAGGGCTTATTTTTTCAGAGAGGGCTTATTTTTAGGGAGGGCTTATTTTGGGGAGGGCTTATTTTTCAGGGAGGGCTTATTTTCGGGAGAGGACACAGGGCTCATTTTCAGGGAGGGCTCATTTTCAGGGAGGGCTTATTTTCGGGAGAGGACACAGGGCTCATTTTCAGGGAGGGCTCATTTTCAGGGAGGGCTTATTTTAGGGCATGTCCTCAAAAGCCCAATTAGGCTTATTATCCGGGGAGGTGTTATTTTCAGGGAAACATTATTAGTCAGGCTAGAGTCCATTTAGTAACCCTCACCATAAAACATGACCATCAGAGCTGGAGGCCCCTCCACAATTCTTTTTCACTAGTCTGATATCCAACCTAAAAGACACAGTACCAATTTACCTCTAAATGGCACACTTTGGGATTTACACAAAACTAAAGGCCAGAGGAGGGTTTGACAAAAAACATGACTTTTTCAGCAATGTGGATGGTGGAATTTCCTCTGGGATATCTTTAAGGGGAACAGAATCGGCATCGTGCCGTGCTATCAGCTTGCAGATTTTGACCCCCATCAAAACCTACCCATGGTTTGTTAGAAGAAATATCTACCTGGTTCAGTTCCAAGTGGGGAGAAAGACACTGGAAGGATGGTGGCTGATTGGAAATATGGTTTTATGGAGAAGAACCACCAAGCACATGTGATTCTGGGTAGCTGACCACATGGAGAGAGTGAGGGTTATTTACACCCTATCTTGGGCCTTGCCCTTGAGCTTCCTGTTCCTGTGCAAGGACATGTATTCTATTGGCTGCTGTCAGACTCCCATGAAGCCACGTGAGGTTCATGTTTGTCTGAATCAAGGTTGGTTGGAGCCTGGTGGGTGATGCAATGTCCCCTAGTGGTTTTGCAATGCAGTGAGCTCCGCTGATAGATAATCCCAACACCCTAGATCTGAAGGTCTTTTGTTTTGTAGATAGGATGGCCCAATCCTTCTCAATGGGCACCAAATATCTGCTGGGGGCAGGGAGCTGAAGCTCCGAGCTTCTGTCTTCCTTAAGATTTCCATTTCT
The DNA here is from genome assembly GCF_964273705.1 of Natrix helvetica. NCBI lineage: Eukaryota > Metazoa > Chordata > Lepidosauria > Squamata > Natricidae > Natrix > Natrix helvetica. The sequence continues at coordinate 75,411,059 of NC_138553.1, forward strand.
CTTTTATGGGGAAATGTAATAATGTCATTTTCTGCCTTTTTAATATTTCCTAAAATATTTCACTGTTCTAGGGGGGTCTACAGGTTTTAAAAGTAGACTGGATGGTTTGATGAAGGCTTAAGAACAAATGCATTCAAAGTCAGAATTGAGAAAATAGCAACAGACGGCAACTGCCAACTCAGAAATACACAAAAAAAGCAGATGAAACAGGGGATCTACTGCAAGACGTTCACACATGACAAAGCAGCAGCAAGACCAGAGGTGGGTTGCTATTGGTTTGGACCAGTTTGGCCAAACCGGTAGTAACTTAGCAGCCTGGGTCGCTGGAACTGGCAGGCCTGCCATGCCCCCAAACCAGTTGTCCAACGGCACCGCCATCTTGATTTTCGGTTCTGCACATGCGCAGAACAATGTTCGTTGCACAAATTTAATATTATTCTCTTTTAACATTTTGCACATGCACAGGTCTATTTATGTGCAAATGCACACGTGCACGGAGCACGCATCTGATGTGTGAGAGATGCGAGTGCGCACACCAAACCGGCAGTAATGCCGGCAGCGATCCACCTTTGTGCAAGACATACCATTTCCCTGCAAGCAAGAACTGGTGGAACCGTAAAACTGAGAAAGTAGACGAAAATGAAGAAGTTAAAAAGGTCTGGAACTTTAGAAACAAACAATATCTACCACATAACACTCATGACTTAACAATTGTTGATAAGAAAAACCAAAGAAATCTAGATAGTGGATGTGGCAGTACCTGGAGACAACGGAATAGAAGAAAAAGAACTGGAGAAGAGAGCATAATATCAAGACCTGCAAATAGAAATTGAATGATTGTGGCAAAAGCAAACAAAGTTACTTCCAAGAGTACGTTCTGACCTAGGCTTCCTGAGACAGTAAGAAACACACGCTTAGTCCCCAAAAACCTATTTTTATTTCAACAGCTGTGAATAATGTTCATTCATAGCCCGTAATGAGTCACAAATAGTTTATGAAGAGTCCGACAGAAGTCTGCCAAAGTCTTTCGGGATAAGGCTGATAAGCACCCACCTTTATCTCCCTTGAAACGCTGCCAAAGACCTAATTGCCAATTAGCTTTGCAAGGTCAAATGGACCACAGAGTCAAAATGGAGTTTCAGAGTTTAAACCAACCAGAACTAACAAAGTTGCTTCCTGCAAAGGCTCAGGTGCCTTTGCTCCTCTTTTATGTCTTATGGGAAGGGCCAATCATCTCCAAGTCTTACTCCTGAGTTGCCCCTTTTGTCTTAACTGTTTTTGCCTTCTGCGTCAGCATTGACAAATTCACCATCATCAATTGCAAAAGGCAGTTTTTCTTGGAACAGTTTACATCCAGCGATGGCACCATTAAATATCAACCTCTGCCTACCCCAGGTCCTTGGGGAAGATTCAATACATGAATAAAAATGTCAAATCTAGCCTAAACATCTGGCTGACTGAATAAACCATGATTGTCCTCTATCAACAAGGCCAAGTCATTGTCTTCTTTGCTGGTCTGGAACATTGTTGCTCCTAAAACTGGCTTGATCAATGAGGTCGTGAAATGTTCTTGGCATGGTTTCAAGTGGTATTTTCTCCCATTACCGAGAGTGGAAGTTGTGAAGACATTCACCTGGGTTGAGACCTGCAGCCGATTGACACACACTGTTCCGAAGATGACCCAACCGAATCTTGTCTTTTGGGCGAATGGGACATCCATTGGGCCCTTGACCACTGCCTGCGGAACGAAAGCTGCAGAGGAGTCTGCTCCCACCAAAAGCATGATTTCGGCTTCGGGATCCAGGGCAGTAAAGTGATTAGCCATATGTCTGAGTGGAGTATGGCATTTGCTAACTCTGGTGTTGCAATCTGACTGCAATCATCTGGTAGATCATCCCACTCTATTATTGAGGGCAGTGGAAACTGCACACTCCCATCTAACGCCTCTATGCAGAGTCCATCGACTTTCCTCCCCACCGTGCGCTGGGATCCAGTGCACATTGATATAGTGAATTCTGTCTGTTTGAAGAATGCTGACCTTGCTAGTGATTTATTGCTTTGCGTGTCTAGGATTACATACACCTTCACAGCTTCTTTTGGGCACGTAGCAGGATAGACTTTGGCTAGGCAGATTTGGTGGCATGTGCGAGGTGACGGAGAGCCACCACATACTGAGGTGCATCTGACACATCTGTGGTAGTTTCTGGGTGCACTTCGGCATCATGTGGAGTCCCCTTGTGTGGAGGAGGATGAGCCGTTGGACAATGCGTTATCTCAGACTTTGGATGTAGGGCACCAGGGTGCCTGCTACTCTTGCAAAGAGGGCATTGCACCTTGGCTGTACATGTTTTGGCCATGTGTTCTGCAGAATCACAACATTTATAGCAGAATTTATACTCCCTAATTAGAGCTTTCCTTTCCCCCATGGGCTTCTTTCCAAATTCTCTACACTTGTTCAAAGGGTGGGTAGACTCGTGGAATGGACGGAATGGGTCCTTGTTTGTTGTTGGGGGTTTAATTAGAACTGTCCTTGATGGTCGCACATCTGAATTGTTCCTGGCGGAGTTGGAGATTTGTGTTTTGTGTACAGACACAAAGGTTTTTTCCCTCGTGGTCTGCATTGGGCTCTTGATCGCAGCAGCATTGTGGGCAGCCCTTTTGGCGATTGTGGAGTAGTCATCCCAATGACCTAGGTTTCGAGGGTCAGTGCATTGCTCTACCTGATCAGCAACGAATTCTTCAAGTGTAGTAAAGGGAGGATCATTGTATTGATTGTTCTTCCTGTAAGTGTCACGCAGATTGGTCCATCGATCATTGAACCGTCTTGATAGTTTTCCGATGATAATGTTCTGTATGCTGTACTCATCAAGGCATGTCAATCCCTTGGTTTTGGGGTCTTCTTGAGCAGCCCGTAGTTTCGAAAGAAGGGTAGAAAACTCCCATAACTCCTCGGGATCATTTGGACTAATATTGGGGTACTCGACCACCTGTTTCAAGAGTGAGGACTCCATGAGCGTGGACGAGCCAAACCGTCGATCGAGTACCTTCCACACTTGTTCATAGGCTTTGACTGGATCCTTCAGATAAGCGTGGTAGATTTCTGTAACTATTTACTTAGACTTTGGGCCTAGCCAAGCCTTCATATGTACAATCTCGTCCTTAGGCTCTATCTTCTCGGCACGGATAGCACGTTGGAAGATCTCCCTCCATACCCGATATTCTCAGTCTGGCTTGTCAGAGAACTTCTCTACCCCTCTAGATGCCAAGTTCACCTTCCTCTGGTAAGGTTGCCAATCTGCCCCAGGGTTGTATGCCGGGGGAGTCGGTGAGGTGTGCCCCACAGCTTTGGGTAGATCAGGACCAATGGCCTCCTGTTGGTTTGAACAGGTGCGGTCCATATGAGTAGGCATGGTGGCTGAGAACGGCTGGTGTTTCTCTTCCGAAAAGTTCTGTGCAACTTCATCTTGCCACGGTGTAGCCAAAGGTTGTTTTTGTTGTTGCTCTGCAGGTTGATCGTGTTTATAACTCTGTTTGTTCATGTTCAAGTTGCCTTGAAATATTGGCTGGAATTCTTTTGCCTCGACGCTGAGGTTGCTACTTGCGGCTATTTGTGTCCCTGCTGGCTGAGGATTGTTTGACATCGCTGGGAAATTGTTGTGATTGCCTCGTGTGTCTGGGTTCATCGGGGTAGGCTCTCCAGTTCTAAGGGAAGGATTGAGTGATGCAGATTGTATGACGTCAGCTGTCTCGTTGGGTTTGTTGATTGTTCCTGTTGTATTACGTGTTGGCGGTATACGTAGGCTTTGACAGGTGCATTTGGATTCTCTGCTTCTAACTTCCTAAGATCGAAGTTGAGGAAGGCACCACCAGCCTTGGCCCATAGAACTTTGGCCCGTATTAGTCTTTCTTTCGCTTCCCACTTGCGTTGAAGGCATTCCAATTGAGCCTGAACTTTGGCACTCTCTGCTTCTGCACCTGCCGTCTCTGCCTGAGCATTGGCTGCTGCAGCTGCCTTCTTTGCTTCCATGGTTGCCATCTTTTTCTTCAGCAGCTGCTCTTCTCTTGAGGTCTCTAGATCCACCTTGCCCATCTCAGCTTCTATTCGTGCTTCTGCAGCTGTAGATATCCGTGACTTTAGCTGTAACGGGAAGATTGCTGCAAGACACTGCTACCTGCTCGAGATCGAGTTGCTTTTGGTCGGAAAGATGAGGCCTTTCTGAAGACGTGGGAAGAAGCTGCGTGTGACTGTTGAGATGCCGTGTGTGAACGATGAGACACCACAGATGCGGCCTTCTCTCCCTGTGTAACTTTGGGACTAGATGAGGATGTTTTCTTGGAAGCATGAGAGGGAGCTACATATGACTGCTGAAATGCTTCAGATTCAGCCTTCTCGTCCGGGACGGCCTCCCCCTACAGACTGGTTTGTATAAGGTCTTTCCTGCATCGAAACAGCTTTTTACGTTCTTTGTTTAACATCTGAATGTGCAGCATTTCCTTCTGGAGTTCTTCATCATCATTTAGTTGGAGCTCGATGTCATTGAGGCGATCTCCATAAAATATCCATAGCGTGTAGATTTCGTCCATATCCTTGTTCAATGAACGGAGACGTTTGGGGGATAGATCATCTTTGAGTTCATCGTGGAGATGCTGCAATTGCTTCCGGTGACTCTCATGCTTTCGATAAACCCCGTCCCATTCCTCCAAGAGGTTTGACTGCATAACATGCGTAGGCTTTCTATGCTGCCTTAGGTCATAGACTATCTGACGTGTTTCTGCCTTTTCTGATAGTTGGACATCCAATTCTGAGTTTTAGATGACCAATTCTGAGTCTATGGTGGGTTCAGGCATGGGGTTCGGCATGTCTGACCCTTCTGCCATGGCTAGAAAGATTCTATGACTAGGATTAGCTCAGAAAATTTATTGAATGTGTTATGAATTCTTTGAGTTCAATTTCCTTTTTGGCCATTAGGGTGCGTTGCAAAACTTTGTAGGTGCAGGAGCAGTTTGCTTGTCGGCCACTAGGGTGCATTACAAGACTTTGGCATGTAGTTCACTTGTCGGCCATGAAGATGCGCTGCAAGTGTTGACTTGAACTACTGGGTTGCGGTTTGTTGAGGAGCCGCTAGAGGGCACTGCTTGTGACTACTGTTTGGAGTGACTGGCAATGGCGTTCTCCCTGATGAGGTGACCCTCCAAGCTGACTCTCCAGTTTTGGAATTCCTAAGGGATTTTCACCCGAACGCTGAATTCATTTTGGACCTGGCTAGCTTGGCACCTTCTAAAGGAGTTGTGCCACTCTCAATAATTCACAAACAATAACACATTGGTTTCTTCAGCTGGACTGCCTCTGCCTTATGGCTCTTTTGGCTGTCTGCAGGCTTTGCACACCCTAAGTAAGTTGGCCTCTTTATTGCCTCTCGTTGGCAGGACAACTCATCAATAAAGTTCAAAGGACTTGGGAGGTCAGCTCTGGGCTACTGACCTCTTTCTTACTCAAATTTCATTTCCACGGAGACCTTTCCACGAGGCTTTTAGGACCATCAAGTTTTCTCTTTCTTTGTTAGGCTGCTGCTTTACTTCCAAGCCACATGCGTTTGGCCTTAACAACAGCAGATCGCGCTGAATAGGTTGAAAAGGGGGGGGTCTGCTTTCTCATGAGACTTGGCTTCTTTTTAACACACTTTCTTAATCACAACGAAGTCCTTCATCTCAGGAGAGATAATCAGCCTTTCTCACCGAAACGGAATGTTTCTCTCTGCTCCAAGAGGTGGGGTGGAGAAATCCCAGCAGCTGTTCTCAGTTAAAATGCAAACAGAGTTTGGGATTCCACTTCAATATCTTCTTTACTCGGGAGCTACTGGATGGAGGTAAAATCATTCATCATCTTTTTACTGTTCTGCCTCGGGCGTTGTAGGCTTGCTTGGGGCATGCAGTTAACTCCATGCTTAGGAATCTCTTTCAGATCAAGTTTATTATCAGGCATTCTTAATAGCAAAACTTACAGTTCAGTGTTAAGATACTTCTGACTTTCCATGATCTGTCCCATCACGTAGTGTAAAAAGATGATGAATTTATCCCCATGCTGAGCGGAGATGTAGAACGCTACTATTGCAGTTCACAAAAGCATTTAAACTGCCCGGCTATAAACATTGCATGTGAGCAAGATTGCCCCAGTGGCCAATCATAAACAGAGATGTGATCACATGTCATGGAACTACATTTCCCATAAGGCAGTCTCTGCCTACATTTCCCATGAGGTAGTTTCTTAAAGGAGACAGTTCTTAATTCCTACACTAGCTATAGACTGCTGGGGCAGCACAAGCGCTAGTAAGAAATAATCAGAAAGACCATGTTTTTTTCACAAGCTCCTCCAGTAAACTTGTGCCATACAGTGAAACATCAAGTTCCTTCGCCAAAATGTTCTGCAGGGCATGGTCTACAAAAGTGGAAATGGCAACCACAACAGTGGGATCAAAGCTCCTCCTAGGTTTTATGTGTATCATAGTCTTCTGGATCAAGTGCTAGAGATGCAGGCACAAGCTATGATGAGAGAAAAGGGAATGGACACATAAATCACACAATTGGCTACCAAAAAAAGCAAATGGTCCAGAATCATTATTTTCCGGCATGACTGTCACCCGTCACTGCATTTCCAGAGATGCCAAATCTACTTTAAGGAACACATCTAAAGGGTAGATTTGCAGGAAAACTGCTCACAACTTGCCACTGGTTCTGTCAAAGTCCTGTACCCTAGGTTTTGATTTTCTGCCAGAACCCCCTAAGGATGCTTCAGAAAACCTAACTTAATCTCATTCAAATTTTAAACAGATAGCAATAGCACTTAGACTTGTATACCGCTTTAAAATGCTTTGCAGCTCTCTCTAAGCGGCTTTACAAAGTCAGCATCTTGCCCCCAACAATCTGGGTCCTCATTTCATCCACCTCGGAAGGATGGAAGGCTGAATCAAACATGAGCCTGGTGAGATTTGAACTGCCAAATTGCAGGCAGCCGGCAGAGGTAGTCTGCAGTACTGCACTCTAACCACTGCACCACTGTGGCTCATTAACCACAGATTAACGGAGTTGGAAGGGACCTTGTAGGTCACCTATTTCAAACCCCCCCCTAAGCAGGAGACCCTACACCATTTCTGACAAATGTCAGTCCAATATCTTCTTGAGAGCCTCCCACAACCTCCGGAGGCAATTTCTATTCCATGGGTTGATTGTTCTCACTGTCAGAAAATTTCTCCTTATTTCTAGTTTCTATTCTTGGTCAGTTTCCATCCATCATTCCTTGTCTGGCTTTCAGGTGCTTTGGAAAACAGCTTGACACCCCCCCCCTTCCTCTCTGTGGCAGCCCCACAAATATTGGAACACTGCTATCATGTCTCTCCTGGTCCTTCTCTTCACTAGACTAGCCATGCCCAGTTCCTGCAACTGTTCTTCATATGCTTTAGCCTCCAGTCCCCTAATCATCTTGGTTGCTCTTCTCTGCACCCTTTCTAGAGTCTCAACATCTTTTTTATAGTGTGGTGACCAAAACTGGATGCAGTATTCTAGGCGTGGTCTTACTAAGGCTTTATAGCGTGGTATTAGTACCTCGCTTGATTTTGATTGTATCCTAAAGCATTTTAGGATTGCATTCAATCATCTGCAATCTTGAAGCTGTTGGTGAAACTAGGAAGAGCAGATACCATCATCTTTCATGCTGTTTTATCTGAAGACAACAGGTCCACCCACATGAGTCAAAGGGTCGTGCTTGGTGCCAAAAACTGTTCTTTTGGGAAAGGCAGCCATGGACTGTTGTCCCGACATGCACCCAAAAGCAACCCACCATTTGCACACTGATTTTGTATTTGCCTCTGGATGCGTTCGCCCACAAAAACCTTCAGAAGTCCACATTACATGTTATCCACTACAGAATGTTGTTCGTAGCTTTGAAGGAGTATGGTCTGGGAAACAATTATGGAGTCAGGAATATACAATTTGACACACAAGAATGGAGCTGTGGTGTCTAGGGAATCTACTGTCTACTGCAGTCATGCTCTTCTAAGGAGCAATCTTTGGAGCGAAAGGGTGAAATATATATATATGTATGTATGTGTATATATATATATATATATATATATATATATATATATATATATATACATACACACACACACACACACACACACACACACACACACACACACACACACACACACACACACACACACACACACACACACACACACACATATATATATATATATATATATATATATATATATATATATATATATATATATTGTTACTTATGTAAGCTTTGTATTTCTTCTCCTTTAAGGAGTTGACTTCATCTTTGAAATTTAATCCAGAATTTAGAGTTTTCCCTTAGGAAGACAGAAAGAAGGATTTCAGTAAAGAAAGAAGACAACAAGAAGAATAGAAGATGCATTAAGACAGAGATTAGAATAAAATGGCAACTGATAACATGAGTAGGATAATTATGTTTAATGTTATTATTACTATTTTTATTAGAAGATACGTTATGAAGGAAATGAAGATTTACACATGGCATAATCCAGTGGTGGGGTCCTAACCAGTTCACTGAGAGGGCATTTTGCTCATGCGCTGCTTGCTTCACTCACACCCGCCATGCATTGCTGTGCATGCACAGTTGACTGAAAAGTGTTCTGCGCATGCACAGAAACATGCAGGCGATGGCAGAAGAGACCGGGGAACCAGTTCAGGGGCGTGGCAGGCCTGGGTTGCTGCCGGTTCCAGCGACCCAGGCCGCCATATCACTACCGGTTTGGCTGAACCAGTCCAAACGGGTAGGAACCCACCACTGGTATAATTCTTCAATTATAGTCTTCAATGTTACACAATATAGACTACACAATATAGAGTAGTTCTTCAATGTATGTAATTTGTGGAAGGATGTTGCACAGAAATATTTGTACCCAGACGACACACTGCTTAAGGGGAGATGAAATGTTTATATTTTTTAAAATGAAAAATAAATTTAAAAAACACTTTTGAAAAAGAAAGAAAGAAAGAAAGAAAGAAAGAAAGAAAGAAAGAAAGAAAGAAAGAAAGAAGGAAAGAAAGAAAGGAGGATTTCAACACCAAAGCATTTTATATTATATTCAGAAAGTGGCTGGGCATTCGGGATAGAACTAACCACAGGTTATGGAGCGACATCCATAAAACATGCTTGCTTTGTCATGCTTCTATTGCATTAAACCTCTTTTCTACGGAGATGCTTTTTAATCTTCTCTCTCCTGACTGATTCCCTCTACAACTAGGGGTGTCAAACTCGATTTCATTGAGGGCCTCATCAGGGTTGTGTTTGACCTTGGGAGGCAGGGGAGGCGTGGCTGAAGTGTGCATGGCCAGGTTGAGATCACCTTGTGCCCCCTGAGGGTCGTTGAAGGACTTGGAGGTTTACTTGTGTCCCCAGGGTCACCTGAGTAGTGGTAATAGTTCCTGTAGTCTGCAATTTTTTCTCTGGAAATCCATTCCTACTCCTCCACCATTCCAAGGGTGCTCATCCTAAATTGTATAGCTAAAGGTCTGTAGAGATTCTCCGTCCTCCAGGTTACGGTTGTCCCAAAGGTGCTTTTTCAGGAGGCAACTGGACTTTCTTGTCTTTTATTTTGAAGACATTTTGCTTCTCATCTAAGAAGCTTCTTCAGCTCTGACAGAATAGTGGGGAATGGAAGGATTTATATTCCTTGCTGACAGCTGGTCATTTGCATCCTTTTAGAGGGTCATTGAAGCACAGGTGATCCTGAGGACACAGATAAACCTCCAAGTGGCCTCAATGACCCTTGAAAAGGATGCAAATGACCAGCAAGGAATATAAATCTTTCCGTTCCCTACCATCCTGTCAGAGGTGAAGAAGCTTCTTGGATGAGAAGCGAAACGTCTTCGAAAGAAAAAACTAGCAAGTCCAGTTGCCTCCTGAAAAAAACAAAAGCACATTTGGGACAGCCGTGACTTGGATGACTGAGAATCTCTACAGAATTCCTTGGGGAGGTTCCCTCATTTGCAAAGCTGTCAGGGACCCACACTCCCTCCCTCCCTCCCTCCCTTCCCCGATTCAGAGCTACGGAGAGGACCGATGAGGGAGGCTGCCCTCCCAGCGAGAAATCCTTCTCCTGCAGCCACTGAATGCAGCTCATCACTCTGCTCCAGGAAAACAAATATGAGAGAGAAGAAAATTGTGGTTGACAAGAATAGAAACCTTGGCCTGAGCCTCTGCCCCACCCGAGCTTGGCAAAGATCTCGAGCTGCCTGAACAGCTGCCAGCCCCTGAGGCTTCCACCTGCTTACGGTACATGTTAGGACATCTCAGGATCATCATCTTAAGCAGAGTCGTCTCTTGCAAGGGCCATTCCTTTCCCTAATGTGCCCAGAAGGAGTCTCGCGGTAAGTAGGCGGCCTCTTCCTAAAAAAGCAATTCTGCTTCCACTGGATTACCATAATTTTTTTTTAAAAAAAACAGCATTTTGGGAAGAATGCACAGCTACTAACTCTTTCCACATCTGGTGGTGTGAAAAAAGTTAGTTTTGAGGTGGAAAGGTGATTTGGTGGTGGAAGGTTTCTTTTTAACGCAGGAAAAAGCAACGATTTAAATCTCTCTTGAGTTGAGCTTAATGCTGCCCTAAATTTCCTTTTGCAATAAGATGGAGGTAGCTTGATGAACCCTTTGGGGGGAATATAGTCTTTAATTTCTCAAAATAGCCTAGAGCCCAGGATTTGAGTGAGCCTCTTTTGTCACATGGTGAAGGCACCAGGCTGGATACCAGGAGACGGTGAGTTCTAGCTGTTCTGATCGAGGCTTCCCAAGAGCCTGAAGCAAACTCCTGGTCCTGACAAAAACCCCTTTCATTAATTTACTCATTAATTCTGCTCATTCACACCCAGCAAAGTCTTTCAAGGGAGGATTTACAGACACAGACCTTATCTGGCTTGGAGAGCTGACAGGCCGATATCTGCAAAACTTGGCAAGGAGTTGCGGAGAGTCACGAACCAATTAAGTGGACAAATTGTCTCCAGCAAACTCCACTCCCCATTCGCTCCTCTTTTATTTCTTCTGGGAGGGGGCATTCATCGTCCACCTGTGGCTTTACTCCCAAGTCAACCCCTGTTCTTTAACCGTTCCCTTCGTCTGTCAACTCTGTGCATGCGCACCCTGGGAACAGGCTCCAGCTCTTTGTCTTCCTCACTGATGTCTGACTCTGAAGGCAGCTGATAACTGGCATACAGCTCTGGCCCCCTCTCTGCTTCCAACACAGAGCCCTCATCAGAGCCTTTCCCAGATTCCAGGACTGGCCCATGTTTCTCCCCAACCTCCTCGCTGTCCAAATCTGCTGCCAGCTCTGCTGGCTGCTGGTGGGCCACAACACATATACACACACACTCTCTCTCAGCCCTAGGAAGGAGAAGAAGGCAAGAGCAAACCACTTCTGAAATCTGACCAAGAAAATTGTAAAGATTAGACTGACTCAGAAGGTACACATACACACATACTGAACCACCATAAGCTTCAGCAAAGACACACCAGCTTTGCTCCAGTAGTAAATAAACCACAATAGAGCCAGAGGACAACTTCTGACAATTTTCAGACCACCAATGTCTTGTGATCAGACGAATACAGAACTATTTTGAAATTCTCTGGTGCAAGGATTCCCCGTTTTGAAAACAACTTTGGGCGATCTTAGATAATTCAGATGATTCCTACTTCCGTAGTATTTGAAAATAAACCTGCCGCAGAGCAAATTATAGCCACAAAAGACAGACAAGGCCATTCAAACTATCATCCTCTTTTAACGACCACCTAATCCCTTGCAGGGTGGTGTCTGGGCAACTGAATGGATCTGAGTGTTTGCTGGCCAGATGCCTTTCCTGTCACCGATGCGGAGTTTTCTTTATTGAGGCAATTCAAAGGATGACATGGTAAAAAGAAAGCAAGGAATGGAAAGTCGGGAATAGGAAGGAAAGAAGAACCTTGGATGAATGGGCAAAGGAAAGTATAAATGAGAGATTTGATCCTGGCGAGAGTTTGCAACGAGAACTTACTTTCAGCTATGTCAACCTGCCAGCCTAAAAACATTGCTACCTTGCAAGGGAAACCCTGTCTTGCTATCTAAAAGCTTACCGGTAGTCCTTGACTTACAATCGTTTGTACAGCAATCATTCAATGTGACAATTGCACTGAAAGAAGTGACTTACGACTATCACAGCTTCCTCATCATCACGTGATCAAAATTTCGCAACCAGCATGCATTTACTATGGTCGTAGCATTCTGGATCCCGCAATCACTATGGTGGTCTTCCCAATCAGCTTCTGATAAGCAGAGCCAATGGGAGGAATCCAGATTCACTTAAATATTCCATGATTTACTTAAACCAGGGGTCTCCAACCTTGGCAACTTTAAGACTTGTGGACTTCAACTCCCAGAATTCCTCAGCACATGCTGAATACACGTGTGCCTGTGTGGAGGGGGGGTGTCATATGTGCATGCGTGGAGGCGGGGCAGGGTGCATGCCAGGGGTGAAGGGGAGCACATGTGCAGGAAGTGGGGAGAGCATGCAAGGGGGTGGGGGGGCATGTGAGGGGGATGCATGTGCATGTGCAGGGGGAAGGGTCCACACCACATTTGGGTGCACACACGCACACATGCTTTCAGCACACGACAACATAAAGGTTAGCTATCACTGGTATAGGTTCTCCTACTTGAGCTGGGGGTTGGACTAGAAGACCTCCAAGGTTCTGTTCTGTTCTATTTTATTCTACTCTACTATTCTCAGGTGTCAAGCCTGGATCCTCCTGTATTTGTTAACCCTAAGGAAGATTTAGAGATAAACACTTTCATTCTCCAGACAGGCAAAGCAGTTGAAACCTTTGCCAATTTGCACCATGGAGGTGACGTGATTCTCTTTTGTTGAGTGAAAAGACAACTTGAACCATCCTTTGGGTAGTCCCTGGGGCAGGTGGCTGCTCTTGACCCAATGCTGGTCTCCCAATGCTGGCCAAAGTGATTCCAGGCTGGGTCTGGGAGGTTGGTCAGCCTCAGCCAGTGAGCCTATGTTGCCTTCTGGATTATCCAGCCTTGGTCAGGAGAGAAGACGGTACCACTTCAGGCTGTAACGGAGAGATTACTTTCCTAATGATGCTTCCTAGCCTCAAGCATCCTTCCCAATCTTTCAAAAAAGTAGATTGCAGTTATCCAGAGGGATTTCATGAGAAGAGCCCCCCACTCCTCTGCTCGCAATAGAATACCTTACGCCACTAGGCTTGAAATTTTGGACCTGGACAAACTGGAACTATGCCGCCTACGGTCTGACCTAAGCTTAGTACACAAAACTGCTGCAATGTCCTAATACTTCAGCTTCAACCGCAATAGTACACGGGCAAACAATAGATACAAACTCAAAGTAAACCGTTCCAAACTCGATTGCAGAAAATATGACTTCAGCAACAGAGTGGTCCATGCCTGGAATGCTCTACCTGACTCTGTTGTTACATCCTCAAAGCCCCCAAAACTTTAACCTTAAACTGTCTACTGTTGACCTCACCCCATTTCTAAGAGGTCCGTAAGGGGGCGTGCATAAGCACACCAGTGTGCCTACTACTCCTGTCCTACTGTCCTCATCTATTTGTACTCATTTCTTATGTATCTACATATACCTGCTTATACATATGTTTATATGTTACATTCGCACTTATACTCGTTTTCTCATACATGCTTGACAAACCAAAGTAAATAAAAAAAAATAAAACATTGGGTCTTCACATTGGTCCATGACCATAACAAAAAATAGATTTGATTTGTCGGTTCTTTCTTCAGCTGGCTGACTTATTTTAAACTAGAGGAATGCTGGATTTACGATCCTCTTACATCAGCAGTCCCACCTGTACAACAGGGCTGAGGCTGCCATTGCCTCCATTTTAACTTTTCCCTCAGGTGCCTTTGCAGCGTGTGGCCATGAAAGCGTCATTCGGGGGGCCACGATTCTCCAAGAAAAAGTTCCCACTTGAGCCATGGGTTCTTCCCCCCCCCCCCCGCCACCTTTCCACCTGCTCGAACCATAATCCTCTAACTAGGGATGCCCCATTTTTTCTGCCTCAGTAGCCTCCAGACACCGCAGTCCCAGTCATCATGGGCTCAGTGGGGGGGCCGCCTTTGAAGATTATCTAGCGCTCCAGCTGGGCCATAATCCACCTAGATTTCCCAAGGGGGCAGAACACCCACCACCCCAGGCCGCACACTGCTTGTTTTTGGCCACAGCCTCTCTGCTTGTGTTAAATGGACTGCAATTTAACTTGGTGGTCCTCATTGTGAGATATTCTCAGGGCATTATTCTCTCTCTCTCTCTCTCTCTCTCTCTCTCTCTCTCTCTCTCTCTCGCTCTCTCTCTCTCTCTCGCTCTCTCTCTCTCTCTCTCTCCCTCTCTCTCTCTCTCTCTCTCTCTCTCTCCGTGTGTGTGTGTGTGTGTGTGTGTGTGTATCACAGAAGTGAATACACCCTCTCACATTTTGCAAACCAGCAGTTTAGACATTAATGGCTGTGTGCTGCGTTATTTTGAGGGGGCAGCACATTTGCACTGTTATACAAGCTGTATACTCACTACTTTACATTGTAGTCAAGTGTCATTTCTTCACTGTTGCCACATGAAAAGATATATTTACAAAATATGCGGGGGGGGGGTTTACTCGCTTCTTTGATACACACACACATATGACAAACCGTTTTGTGTTACATTTTTGCTGATAATATTTAGCTCTCCTCAGCTAGCCATGCCCTTAGCTGGGATTCGAACTTGGGCTGCTTCCATATTAGGCAGTTGTATTAACCTCTAAGCCACAAGAACATGGCTAGCTGATGAGCGTTAAATAGCTTGAAATAGATCTATACTGGTCTCCCTTCATTTATTTATTAGAAAAAATGTAATACACACACACATACAGAGAGAGAGAGAATATACATAGTATATATATATATATATATATATATATATATATATATATATATATATATATATATATATATATATATATATATATATATATATATATATATATATATATATATATATATATAACCCCACATGTCTGATACAATAGAGCCATTTTGACTTGCAATGAAGTTTCAAAGAACCAAAATTTGAGATAGCAATAGCTGATCAACTGGACTAAAAAAAGAGTTCTCTTCTTTCTCCTTTTCTTTGGGGAAATAAAACAGCAAGAAGCTGATTGAACAAGGAATAGCTTTTGGTCTTTTAGCTTATGCAACTTGACACAATCCAGGTACCCTGAATAAGTGGTAAATCAATCAACAACTGACACAAAAAATATATTTGGGGAGATTTCCCCACCCCTTCCTAAAAAATAGATTGGTCAACCATCTGACTTGTCCCTTATCTTCCCTTTCTCCTTGTTCTCCCCAATTTTGGACTGAGTTGCCAGTTAAGCAGAGGGAGATGTCTTTGTGAGGTTCACTTTCATTTGCACCAACAATGTGCAAAAACCGAACAAGGAGAGAGATTCAACCTGGAAATAAGGAGAAATGTTCTGACAGTGAGAGCAATCAACCCATGGAACAGAAGTTGCCTTCGGATGTTGTGGGAGCTTCACTGCTGGAAGCTTTCAAGAAGAGACTGGACTGCCATCTGTCAAAAAATGGTGTACATTTCTGGTGTACATGGTGGCTACTTGGGGGGGGGTTGGACTAGATGACCTACAAGGTCCCTTCCAATTCTGTGGATCTGTAGAGTGCTGGAGAGCAACTGTATGCCCACTTAATCACAATGCTACTTAATCTACAACTACAACTAAGAAAAGCTCTAAAACAACAGATGGCAACTTCCGCTGTTCAGTAGCTGTTTTGCAGCTTCTTTTTCTGCTTGCAGTCTCAAGGTTACCCCATAAACCTACCACTCTCTGGCATAATCTGGGGGATACATTACGAAACCAGTTTAAATGAGATGTATTGATTTACCCTGAAATAAATCGGGGGGATGTGGTGGCTCAGTGGCTAAGACACTGAGCTTGTTGATGAGAAAGGTCGGCAGTTCGGTGGTTCGAATCCCTAGTGCTGCATAATGGAATGAGTTCCTGTTCCTTGTCCCAGCTTCTGCCAACCTAGCAGTTCGAAAGCATGTAAAAATGCAAGTAGGGAAATAGGGATCACCTTTGGTGGGAAGGTAGCAGTGTTTCGTGCCCCTTTGGCGTTGAGTCATGCCGGCTACATGATCATGGAGACGTCTTTGGACAGCGCTGGCTCTTCGGCTTTGAAACAGAGATGAGCACCGCCCCCTAGATTCGGGAACAACTAACACATATGTGCGAGGGGAACCTTTACCTTTATTTAATCAGGAGGGATTAACCCTAACCCTAAAATACAAGTTGGGCAAGGCAAGGCCCTCTCTGGAAGTCTCACCTTGAGGGAAGACAGCGGAAGACTGAAATATAAGTTCCCCTTTAGAGGGAACTTAAGGAATGCAGTCTGGCTACAGAAACCAAAATACTGGAGAACTGACTTGAGTTTTTGCTATGTAAAACTGAAGTCTCTGAAAAGACCCGTCTCTTTTTGGCCAGCAAGATGCACTCTCTTGAATTATAAATTCTAAAACGTAAGCCACGAGATATTATTGGGATGACGTTTGGCTGCCAAGAACTCTACTCTTTCTAGGCAGCGCTTAATAAAAATAAATAAGGAACATTTCCCTTAACGTGATTACGTTCAGAGGTATTTGCAAGAGGGCTGAAAAAAACTCAGGGTGATGGCTGCAATTGTATGATCTGGGAAAATGAAGCCCCCTCCCCCAGAACATTGGGTGTAAAATCACAGCTTGTATAAAGGTAAAGGTTCCCCTCACACATATGTGCTAGTCGTTCCTGAATCCAGGGGGCAGTGCTCATCTTGCGTTTCAAAGCCTTAGAGCCAGTGCTATCCGAAGACGTCTCCATAGTCATATGGTTAGCATGCCTAAATGCCGGAAGTGCACGGAACACTGTTACCTTCCCACCAAAGGTGGTCCCTATTTTTCTACTTGCATTTTTACATGTTTTCGAACTGCTAGATTGGCAGAAGCTGGGACAAGTAACGGGAGCTCACTCCATTACGCAGCGCTAGGGATTCGAACCGTCAAACTATCGACCTTTCTGATCGACAAGCTCAGCCTCTTAGCCACTGAGCCACCGCATCCCTTTTATAGCTAGTGTAGCACTGCAGAATTACCCAGATGCCATCGACTTGAGACTTGAATTTCTGTTGTTAAGCAAGGCAGTTGTTCAGTGAGTTGCACTCAGTTTTACATCCTCGAGATGTTATAGGCAGAACGAATTGACCATTTGGGAATTCTGCAAGCTTCTTCTCTTATTTTTGATGCAACCACAGAAACACGAATGTAGCAACTCCGCATTAAACTAGGTCTTGTAGCCTTGAACCTCCCTTCGAGTGGATCAAATGTCCTTCCAAATCATTCACTCCGGGCTAATGCTTGAGTGAGTTACACATGCAGTAAGATCAGGAGGTCAGAGGTTCTGCCCCTTAACGAGGCCTATTCCCCCTTGTGACAAATTTATTCAATTGTCAGAGAAAGCTTTTTGATGAACTGGCCACCCAATCAGAGGGTCAATCGCAAAACTCCACTTAGTTTGGAAATTTGACCATGAGACTAAAGCTCGCCTGGGTGTTGGGAGCAGGAGAAAGATTAGGATGGAATTTGCTTGCTGAAAAATCTTGCCCCAAATTTCCCTTTTGGTATAATTCCCTTTCTGTGACTGCAATGCTAAAGCACTGAGCGCGTAAAAGATTTTGCTCTGTGTGTGTGCACATTTGCAACGAAAAGGCTCTGCGCATGCGCACAACATTAGAAAAGGGAAAAAAATATTACATTTTTTCAATGAAGTCTGTGCTACCCATGTGCAGAACAGAAAATCAAGATGGCGGCCGCAAGGATAGAACCAGTTCGGAATTACTACTTACTCGTCCGAACCGGTCCGAACCAGTAGGAACTCACCTCTGGTCTGGGCACAAATATTTCTGTGCGACATTCTTTCATAAATTATAATACAGTATACAGTTAAACCTTATAGATTTTGTCATTTCCTTCTTATACAACAATACAATAGTAGAGTTGGAAGTCTTGGAGGTCTTCTAGCGCAACCCCCTGCCTAGGCAGGAAACCCTATACCGTTTCAGACAAATGGCTATCCAACATCTTCTTAAAGACTTCCAGTGTTGGGGCATTCACAACTTTTGGAGGCAACTTCTGTTCCACTGATTAATTGTTCTAATTGTCAGGAAATTTCTCCTCAGTTCTAAGTTGCTTCTCTCCTTGATTAGTTTCCACCCATTGCTTCTTGTTCTACCCTCATTTCCACCCATTGCTTCTTGTTCTACCCTCATGTGCCCTGGAGAATAGTTTGACTTCCTCTTCTTTGTGGCAACCCCTGAGCTATTAGAACACTGCTATCATGTCTGCCTTAATCCTTCTTTTCATTAAACTAGACATGCCCAGTTCCTGCAACCGTTCTTCATATGTTTTAGTTTCCAGTCCCCTAATCATCTTTGATGCTCTTCTCTACACTCTTTCTAGAGCAGTGGTTCTCAACCTGTGGGTCGGGACCCATTTCACAGGGGTCGCCTAAGACCATTGGAAAACACATATTTTTGAAAAAATACGGAAAACATAAAATAATTTTATGGTTGGGGGTCACCACAACATGAGGAACTGTATTAAAGGGTCACGGCGTTAGGAAGGTTGAGACCCACTGGTCTAGAGTCTCCACATCTTTTCTACATCGTGGGGACCAAAACTGAATGCATTATTCCAGTATTCTTAACATATCTTCTAACATATCTTCTAATATATATATATATATATATATATATATATATATATATATATATATATATATATATATATATATATATATATATATATATATATATATATATATATATATATATATATATATATATATATATATATATATATATATATATATATATATACGCAATAATAACATTGAGTGTAGTTATTTTCATCATAGTAATGTTAACAATTATCACTTATTCTTATCTCTGTCTTAATACATTTTCTATTCTTCTTTCTACCTTCTTCTTATATTTCCATTTTCCCTTTTTGTTCTCTAACCACCGTTAAATTACCTCCCATGTCTTATAACATTCAGTTTGCTCTTTCTCCTTAATTGCCAATGTTAGTCTGTTCATTTCTCGCACATTCTAATATTTTCCTAATCCCCTTCTCTTCAGTAGGAATCTCTTCACTTTTCCAATGTTGTGCAAATACAATTGTAGCTGCGGTTAATATGTGAATAATTAAATATGTATTCTCTTTATTATAAGTTTCAGGTAATATCCTCAACAAAAACATTTCTGGTTTTAACTCAATATGTTGTTTTATCATCTTTTCCAACCATATCTTTATCTTAGCCCAATACTTCTTTGCCTATCCACATGTCCACCGCATATGATAGTAAGATCCAGATAAGTGGTGACATTTCAACATTGAGCTAATTTGTCTTTAAACATCTTTGCCAACCTCGCCGGTAGAAGATGCCATCTATAAAACACCTTATACAAATTCTCTTTATATGCAGTTCCCTCTGTCTTTGAAGGGTTGAAAACAGACTGAAACATTTAAAGCAAATCTTATTGGGATGAGATTAGGATGGACTTGCTGCAGATTGAAATCAATGCATACATTTAGCAGCCAGCTTCACTAAATTAAGCACCTTTTTTCCCCCAAAAGATGTACCCCGAGGATCAACTGAAATTGTTTTATGACTTGAAAGGAACGAGTGGAAGAATGAATGTCTCTCAAATGACCTCAGGGTAAAAATTATAAGTTAGTCACCAAAATTCAGAAGCAGATTCATAGCACCGTTTCAGATTAACACATTTTATTACAAAACGTTTTATCTTTAACAAAAATCTGTCTGTCTGATGCTACCAGATCCCTTTGGGTCCTAGGAGTAGTAATAGAGCAGAGAACAGGCCTTGCCTAGTGAAATAAGCTTCTGGTTTGATACACTATACTTAATTCAGAGTGAGCCAGAAGGCAGGAGCCAAAATTTGGCAGCAAGCAAAGCAGAGCAGTTGAACAGAGAGTTTTCCAGAATTAAATAGAAAAGGATGGAAGACAGATGTATGCATTTACAGATAGTTACTTAGAGTACTGTGGACTGCAAGAAGGACCAGTCATGAAACAAAGAATGGCTGAGTACTCCCTTGAAGTGAGGGGACTAAGAAAAATTCACATCACATCAACATATGCACAAAATTGGAAGAATAATAATATACCAACAATGGGGAATGTTACAATGAAAGTGTTAGTGTGTGCAGATGGACAAATTTACAAAAGAAATAAAAGAAAAGGAGGAAACTGAATATTATATGGTATGGAATGAGTGGTACAAATGGCTAGAGGAAAGCTTAAGGAAAGATTAAATGAAGAAGTCACAGGAGTTAGAAATTAACAATGTATAGCTAGAGATGAAAAAAACATGTATAAATGGAAAGAAGGATTGTAAATTAAGGACTGTTTTTAAAAGTATTATATGTACAGACAAAGAGAAACTGAAATAAGAGGGAAGAAGTACATTTACAATGGATGTACACTGAGGTGGAAATGTTGTACAGAAGGAAATTTGTGTGTGTGTGTGTGTGTGTGTGTGTGTTGTATTTGTGCTGATAAATAGTATGTATGTATGTATGTATGTATGTATGTATGTATGTATGTATGTATGTATGTATTTGTGTTACAACCCCTGGTGTACCCAAATAATGTAATACAGCCAGTGACGTGCGGTGACGTTTATGACTGGTGAGGCTGGTGACGTCATCAAACCACGTGGTTGCTCCGATCGCAGGGGCACAGCCCAAACGGAGAAATTTCTTCAGCTCCAGCCTCAATCAGCGCAGCCGCGGTCCCCTTCATCTTGCCTCAGGAAGGAGGGGAATGGGACCATGTGTGCAGGGCAGTGACGTGCAGTCAGGGGAGGCAGGGGAGGCGGAGCCTCACCACTCTCGTCATGAAAATAAAAAAGAATTACTCCAGGAAGCCGTGAAAGTGGCTGGGAGAGGCGCGCGGCTTGGTTTAGCCTCCCTGGACATCTCAGCAGCAGCCCCAAGTGTGCCGATCTCGCCATTTTTTACATCGGGCGAGCCCAGGATCCTTGCAAGGGGAATGGGACCACGTGTGCAGGAGGCTCCTCAGCTCCAGCCTCAATCAGCGCAGCCGCAGTCCCCTTCATCTTGCCTCAGGAAGGAGGGGAATGGGACCACGTGTGCAGGGGAAGGGGATCGCGGCTCTGCTAATCTGAGGCTGTGTGCTGAGGAGCCTCCTGCACACGTGGTCCCATTTCCCTTGCAAGGATCACAGGCTCGCCCAATGCAAAAAATGCCTAGGTACCATGTTTCCCCGAAAATACAACCTGTCCTGCGCTCACTGACCTAGCGTTATCCCGAAAGCACCAAGTTACAGGAGCCGGGGGTGGGGGGAGCGCTCACGTTGCTTGCCGCCTTCAATATACCGCTAGGTTGGGGAATGGCGTTCTGTCCGGCCAGAGGGGAGAGTTGCCGGGCGGCTGCTCTCTTGTGAACTGGCTCCCGAAGAGCCGGGCACAGCCTCAGGGGCGAAGTAGCCATGAGGTAACTATGCTCACGAGCAGCCGCCCGGAAAATCCCCTCTCTAGCCGGGAAAAGCGCCATTCACTGACCTGAGCAGCCGCCCGGCAAATCCCCTCTCCAGCCGGGAAAAGCGCCATTCACCAAGCCCTTGCGCAGCTCTCCCAGGCGACCGCCGCTGGCTGCTGCTGCCCGCCGCCGCCCGCCGCCCCGCCGCTCCGCTCCGTGCATAACTTCCAAACTCCAAAACTTCCAGCATCGGCCGCTCTAGGAGTGCTCTCTATGGTGGGCCGGCTGCTGGAAGACTGTCCGGAAAACTCTCTGTCCAGCAGCCGGCCCACCATAGAGAGCACTCCTAGAGCGGCCGATGCTGGAAGTTTTGGAGTTTGGAAGTTATGCACGGAGCGGAGCGGGGCGGCGGCGGGCAGCAGCAGCCAGCAGCGGTCGCCTGGGACAGCTGCGCAAGGGCTTGGTGAATGGCGCTTTTCCCGGCTGGAGAGGGGATTTGCGGGGCAGCTGCTGAGGTCAGTGAATGGCGCTTTTCCCGGCTGGAGAGGGGATTTGCGGGGCGGCTGCTGAGGTCAGTGAATGGCGCTTTTCCCGGCTGGAGAGGGGATTTGCGGGGCGGCTGCTGAGGTCAGTGAATGGCGCTTTTCCCGGCTGGAGAGGGGATTTGCGGGGCGGCTGCTGAGGTCAGTGAATGGCGCTTTTCCCGGCTGGAGAGGGGATTTGCGGGGTGGCTGCTGAGGTCAGTGAATGGCGCTTTTCCCGGCTGGAGAGGGGATTTGCGGGGCGGCTGCTGAGGTCAGTGAATGGCGCTTTTCCCGGCTGGAGAGGGGATTTGCGGGGCGGCTGCTGAGGTCAGTGAATGGCGCTTTTCCCAGCTGGAGAGGGGATTTGCGGGGCGGCTGCTGAGGTCAGTGAATGGCGCTTTTCCCGGCTGGGGAGTTTCCCGGCAACTCTCCCCTCTGGCCGGACAGAACGCCACTCCCCAACCTACGCCACTCCCGGTATACCGAAGGCGGCAAGCAACGTGAGCGCTCCCCGCACCCCCGGCTCCTGTAACTTGGCGCTTTCGGGATAACGCTAGGTCAGTGAGCGCAGGACAGGTTGTATTTTCGGGGAAACACGGTACCCAGGCATTTTTTGCATTGGGCGAGCCCGGGATCCTTGCAAGGGGAATGGGACCACGTGTGCAGGCGGCTCCTCAGGGCACAGCCTCAGATTAGCAGAGCCGCAATCCCCTTCCCCTGCACCAGTGACGTGCGGTGACGTTTATGACTGGTGAGGCTGGTGACGTCATCAAACCACGTGGTTGCTCCGATCGCAGGGGCGCAGCCCAAACGGAGAAATTTCTTCAGCTCCAGCCTCAATCAGCGCAGCCGCGGTCCCCTTCATCTTGCCTCAGGAAGGAGGGGAATGGGACCATGTGTGCAGGGGAAGGGGATTGCGGCTCTGCTAATCTGAGGCTGTGTGCTGAGGAGCCTCCTGCACACGTGGTCCCATTTCCCTTGCAAGGATCACAGGCTCGCCCA
Source organism: Natrix helvetica (assembly GCF_964273705.1). Lineage (NCBI taxonomy): Eukaryota > Metazoa > Chordata > Lepidosauria > Squamata > Natricidae > Natrix > Natrix helvetica. The sequence continues at coordinate 75,434,250 of NC_138553.1, forward strand.
ATGCAAAAAATGCCTAGGTACCATGTTTCCCCGAAAATACAACCTGTCCTGCGCTCACTGACCTAGCGTTATCCCGAAAGCACCAAGTTACAGGAGCCGGGGGTGGGGGGAGCGCTCACGTTGCTTGCCGCCTTCAATATACCGCTAGGTTGGGGAATGGCGTTCTGTCCGGCCAGAGGGGAGAGTTGCCGGGCGGCTGCTCTCTTGTGAACTGGCTCCCGAAGAGCCGGGCACAGCCTCAGGGGCGAAGTAGCCATGAGGTAACTATGCTCACGAGCAGCCGCCCGGAAAATCCCCTCTCTAGCCGGGAAAAGCGCCATTCACTGACCTCAGCAGCTGCCCCGCAAATCCCCTCTCCAGCCGGGAAAAGCGCCATTCACCAAGCCCTTGCGCAGCTGTCCCAGGCGACCGCTGCTGGCTGCTGCTGCCCGCCGCCGCCCCGCTCCGCTCCGTGCATAACTTCCAAACTCCAAAACTTCCAGCATCGGCCGCTCTAGGAGTGCTCTCTATGGTGGGCCGGCTGCTGGACAGAGAGTTTTCCGGACAGTCTTCCAGCAGCCGGCCCACCATAGAGAGCACTCCTAGAGCGGCCGATGCTGGAAGTTTTGGAGTTTGGAAGTTATGCACGGAGCGGAGCGGCGGGGCGGCGGGCGGCGGCGGGCAGCAGCAGCCAGCGGCGGTCGCCTGGGAGAGCTGCGCAAGGGCTTGGTGAATGGCGCTTTTCCCGGCTGGAGAGGGGATTTGCCGGGCGGCTGCTCAGGTCAGTGAATGGCGCTTTTCCCGGCTAGAGAGGGGATTTTCCGGGCGGCTGCTCGTGAGCATAGTTACCTCATGGCTACTTCGCCCCTGAGGCTGTGCCCGGCTCTTCGGGAGCCAGTTCACAAGAGAGCAGCCGCCCGGCAACTCTCCCCTCTGGCCGGACAGAACGCCATTCCCCAACCTAGCGGTATATTGAAGGCGGCAAGCAACGTGAGCGCTCCCCCCACCCCCGGCTCCTGTAACTTGGTGCTTTCGGGATAACGCTAGGTCAGTGAGCGCAGGACAGGTTGTATTTTTGGGGAAACATGGTACCTAGGCATTTTTTGCATTGGGCGAGCCTGTGATCCTTGCAAGGGAAATGGGACCACGTGTGCAGGAGGCTCCTCAGCACACAGCCTCAGATTAGCAGAGCCGCGATCCCCTTCCCCTGCACACGTGGTCCCATTCCCCTCCTTCCTGAGGCAAGATGAAGGGGACTGCGGCTGCGCTGATTGAGGCTGGAGCTGAGGAGCCTCCTGCACACGTGGTCCCATTCCCCTTGCAAGGATCCTGGGCTCGCCCGATGTAAAAAATGGCGAGATCGGCACACTTGGGGCTGCTGCTGAGATGTCCAGGGAGGCTAAACCAAGCCGCGCGCCTCTCCCAGCCACTTTCACGGCTTCCTGGAGTAATTCTTTTTTATTTTCATGACGAGAGTGGTGAGGCTCCGCCTCCCCTGCCTCCCCTGACTGCACGTCACTGAATACAGCCCAGGTTCAAAACTCAGTAAGGGTATGGCTAGCTGATGAGAGCTAAATAGCTTGAAATAGATCTATACTAGTCTCCCTTTATTTATTTATCAGCACAAATACAAAAAGTATACAAAGTATAAAACATTTTATACATGATGTGAATTTTTCTTTCTTTTTAAAAAAATATTAAAAGTTATATATATATATATATATATATATATATATATATATATATATATATATATATATATATATATATATATATATATATATATATATATATATATATATATATATATATATATTTAAATATTTTTTAAAAAAGAAAGGAAAATTCACATCATGTATAAAATGTTTTATAGATGGCATTTTGCACCAGCAAGACTGGCAAAAATATATAAAGATAGATCTGCTAAATGCTGGAAATGTAATAAGTCATCTGGTTCATACTACCATATGTGGTGGACATGCCCAAAAGCTAAAAAATACTGGACAAAAATGCATACTTGGTTGGACAAAATGATAAAGCAACATATAGACTTGAAACCAGAGATATTCTTGTTGGGCATTATACTGGAGAAATATGATAAAAAGACTATATATCTTGTTTCACAACCAGAATTGTATTCGCACAGCAATGGAAAAACCATGAGATTCCGTCAGATGAGAAAGTAATTAAGAAAATATTAGAATGTGCAGAAATGGATAGATTAACACTCGCTATTAAGGATGAAGAAGAAACTGAATATTTTTTGATATGGGATGTATTTTATCAAAGCTAGACAACAGAAACAGAAGTCAGAAAGGAGGAGAAATAAAAAGAGGAAATATTAATATGGAGAGTTGCTAAAGAAGATGTTAACTATTATTGTTGTTATATTATTACTATTATGATGATGAATACAAAAACAGATATGTGGACTATGATTGTTTAAGATTAAATGTACCCAGGTCACACGATGTTCAACAGAATTTGAATGTTATAGCAATAAAATATGAAAAAAATGAAAAAAATCACATAGTCTTGGCAGGGGATGGAAGCAGATTATGAGCCTGGAAGATGTCCACTCTGCTTGGCAAGGTTGAAGGCAGCAAAAGGAAGGAATGGAAAATGGGCAAGGAGGTTGGACAAGTTCCAGGAGGCCACTGGAATGACCTCAGAGAGACAGATTATTGTTCGAGATAGCCCAGGGTGATGGACATCTATCCCACGAAGTGGCTGAGAGTCAAGTCTAATACAGTGGCACCTAACTAATTGACTGGGAGAAGACCACCTTGAAGGATAAGGATCAGAAAAATAAAGAGAGTTTCTGCCCAGGTTGAAAACTAGGCTTAGGGTAGGCATATACATAGCGAGATTGCCACTCAAAGAATCTCTTTGGGGTTATAGCTATACTTGTATCTGGAAAAACAATTTTCCTTTGGTTCTGAAATGTCCCTTCTAAGCTTTTGTTGTATATCTAGATTAGCTTCTAGAGAGGATCCCAGCAAGCCATTGCACTTATAAACTGTGGCTTTTTTTCATATATCCATTAGGGCAGGGGTGTCAAACTCAATTTCACTCAGGATCGCATTAGGGTTGTGTTTGACCTCAGAGGGCCGGGGGGTAGGCATGGCCATGATGGGCCTGACACGAGACTTGTGTCGGGGACATCTATGGTGGCCACTTGCTAAAGCAGGACTTCCATGAGACGCTCCTTCACTCTCATTATAATCTCCTTCCTTCCTTCCTTCCTTCCTTCCTTCCTTCCTTCCTTCCTTCCTTCCTTCCTTCCTTCCTGCCTTCCTTCCTTCCTTCCTTCCTTCCTTCCTTCTTTCCTTTTTGTCTTCCCTCTTCATTCTCCTTTCTTCTTCCTTCCCCTCTTTCCTTATTTTTCTTTCCTTTCTCTCTTCCCATTTTCCCTTCTTTTTCTTTGTCTTTCCTCTTTCCCTTTCTCCTTACCTGTCCCTTCCTACATGCTCAGAAACAAAAAGGGAAACATGTCTCCTTTTGTCTTGTTTTTAGTTTGCTTTGAAAGCCCTCTGCCGGCAAAAAGAGACCCAGCAGGGCCACACATGCCCCTCCCCTGCCTCTGTTTTTGCAGTCCTTTGCAGGGGTGGGTTCCGGCTTCTGCTATTGCCAGTTTACTCAGGGATGCACTTCGCGCACACTTGATGCACGCCACACGCGCATACACAGTAGTAAAAAATTGCTTTTTCACATATGCAGAAGCAAAAAACAAGATGGCGCTGCCTACAGTGCCATCAATAGAACTGGTTTGGGGGCATGGCCGGCTGAGTTACTACCTACTCTAGTCGAACCGGGCCGAACCGGTAGGAACCCACCAGTGGTGGATTCTGGATCCCGTTCCAACCGGTACGATTGGAACCGGCCCGGTGTCGTCCACATGGATGCATGCGTCTTAGCACCTCCGTGAGCCCTCCGCGATGCTCCAGCTGCTCAGCGGAGCGTCGTCCAGGCGCTGTACGCACTGTGCATGGAAGCGCTGAAGACTTAAAAGACCGGTAAGTAGCTCGGGCGGGCGGGTGGGCCCTCTGGAGCACCATACCGGAATGGTATCTGGTGCTCCGGGCAGTCTCCAGTACGCCCGTACCGGGGCGTACCGCCTGCAATCCACCACTGGAACCCACCTCTACTTCTTTGCTTTTCCAGGCTGGCCCCATGGACCAGATCTAAGCATCCCATTGGCCAGATCCAACCTGCAGGCTTTGAGTTTGACACCCCTGCATTAGGGATTTATCTGTCATTTTTCTAAACAACTATTTTTTTAGGTTTGCTTGTAGTGAATGTATCATGGCGACCTTTAAGTCCTCTACCACAACAATTTCAGATATAGCGCTAACATGCAATCCAAGTAGCTAAAACCATATTGAAAAGCTAGTTAGCCAATCTCAGATTTCAACCCAAATAGTCTATCCGTCCTCCTAGTTTCCCATCGCCCTCCCCCTATTTCTTAGTCTCAGGATCCCAGCCTCCAGGCACGAGGCAGTGCTATGATGTGGGACCGGTAGCTTGCGTCAAGTCGTCAACGAACAGCATTGCACCACCTGGCCTCTGGCAAAAGATTCTGAGTAGTTCCATCCTACGAGCTTTTCTATTTCTTGAGCACCTCGACGTGAACTATTCCAAGAATGTTTTAATGATCAGTGTTTGATCTGAAGGAAATAAATGCAGTAGGTGTTCCTCGTGTTTGTTTGTTCAGGAAGTAACATTAGCAAATAAAAGCAAATGTTTGGAATACCTGCACTGAAAGGGCATTATGAAACCATACCGTCATGCTTCCCTCAAAAAGTATTGTTAGGAGGGCTCCGTGAAATAATCTGCTTGGGGTTGGTCATGCTTCACAATTTCGCCCATCCCTGGGGGGTGGAGGGGAAAATTCCACAGCATTCTCATCGCATTGCATAAGGGGCAGATTAAGGAACCCGCTCAGCTCGGCTCGATCGCAGTTTTGCTTGAGAAACAACAGGTTCCCGGAGGATCTGATAACTAATCCATTTCCCTGGATTATTTTACTTAGCTAAGTCAACCGAAACACTGCCGATCGATTCCTATGATACAGGCAGGACAGACTCAGTTTTGGGCTGCAGAACCGTAATGGGTTCCCATCAAAATCTACCCTTTGTTGATGTATAACAGGGTTAGGGTTTTTATTTATTTATGGCTTACTCTGATGTGGAGAATCTACCCAACTGAGCTTTTCAACAAGCCATGGACAAAAGAATGGAGTATGATTCAAACAAAACAACATAGTCCTTTCAGCAGTTCCAAGAACATTCCACACCCATTTACACTACTCAGGTGACCTTGAGGATACAGGCAAACCTCCAAGTGGCCTCAATGACCCTCTAAACGGATGCAAATGACCAGCTGTCTGCAAGGAACATTAATCCTTCCATTCCCCACCATCCAGTCAGAGCTGAAGAAGCTTCTTGGGTGAGAAGCAAAACGTCTTCAAATAAAAAAACAAGGAAGTCCAGTTGCCTCCTGAAAAAGCACCTTTGGGACATTCAAACAAATAGTTCCATATATCAGAGTTGTGAATCTGGAATTGAGGCAGCCCTTAAATTACAAAAAGTCATGACAGACGGCCCCCCTCCAAGGTACTTATGAAATGGTTTCAAACTGCTGACAGTCATGTGTGGAGAGAGAGGGAGGGAGAGGGGAGGGAGAGGGAGGGGGAGAGAGGAGGAGAGAGGGAGAGGGGAGGGAGGGAGAGAGGGGGAAGGGAGGGGAAGGAAGGAAGAAAGAGAGGGATGGAGGGAGAGAAAGAAAGAGCATGACCAGAACACTGCATTTGGGGCAGTCATTATAGCCACATAGCTTTCTACAATCATATGACAGCAATTTATGTTTTTGCTGGAAACCAACATTTCGTTTCAGTTTCTGACAAAAATTGCCCATAGTGATCAGTAGGTTTGCTTAGTGACTGGTGCAAAAAAATTTGTAAAATTAGGTCAGTCACACGATGACCCACTTTATGACCATTAATACTTACGGCCATAATTGTCAGGCTCAATTATGGTGATAAGTCGAGGACTAACCTGTATACTGGCATGAATATTCAATGGTGGGTTCTTTAGTTTATTTGAATATACCATGCTATGTAAATTTAACTCAAAGATACGATCGAATTTTTCCAGGCTATAACAAAGTTCTGCGCGTTTTCTTAAAACTCTGAACGTGCATAGTTGTTTACCAAGGCCCATTAACTTGCATTAATGAGTACGCAATGTGCATGACAATTAATAGTGCAAAATTTGGCTTTGCTGCTGAATATCTAAATGTAGGTCTGAGAAATGACAAATTTGCAGTGTGGTGGCTTCCTGCTTAGCAAGGTCTCTAACAAGTATCTAAAATCAATGTCACTTGAATATCTCTAAAAGGTGCAATTTGTGAAATTGCACAATGATGTTTGTGCACTGCAAGGTAAATAAGACTCACACCTTTTTTGTAGATCCATGCCTAATATCCATTGTTCCTTAGTTCTTTTAGCATTTTTAGATCGGATAATTACAAGGCGTTCTAAGGGGAACCATAAGACTGGAGCTTTTTCTCCAGATTTCTCTTCTAAATCTTATCTAAAGTTGGGCTTCCACTAGACACATAGCAACCTGAACATGTCTCCATGGAGAGTGGAGATAATGACAGCAGGAATGACTGTAGAACTGGTAAGTAGTCCAATCCCTCATAATCTCCCTGGAGAAAGAGAGAATGAAAGATCACCCATGTGTACTCTGGATGACTGCTTCTCAAAAGGAGACCACAAAACAGCCATCTTCTGTAGGTCTGCGCACAGGAAGATGAAGGGATCAGACACCTTGCTCCAAACAGAGCCTTCAAAAAATGTTTTCCAAAACTTGGCAAATTGAAGGCAAGTGGACTTCAACTCCCAGAATTCTCAGTAATGGCTATGCTGGCTGTGGAATTCTAGATGAAGTCCATTTATCTGGAAATTTCCGAAGTTGGAAAACCCTGTTTTAAAGGACATTAGGTTTGCTAGCCTTGTTTCTAATCACTTTCAGAAATTGCTTATGTAACCATTTTATATCTACTAGAAATCTTTAAAATGACAAGTTTGAAAAATCACTTGGTGAGTCTACCTTCATTTCCGAACAAAAGAAAAATTTACTAAAAATTTAAGAACCTAGAGAATTTGAAATAAACAGCAAAAAAACTAAATAAGATTTTGAACCAAGAAAGTTTTTTTTAAAAAAATTAAGAGTCTACAGTATACAAATTTGGAATATTGAAACTTTTAATATAAGATTTTGGAGTTAAGTATATAAAATAGTTTTTAATAGGAACCAAAATAATTTTGTCTATTATCCAGCCTAACAATAAATATTAGACATTATGATTTCAATTAGATGTTAGAGGGGATTGAATGTTCCAGGAAAAAAGAAAAAAACACCCCAATGCCTATGATTTTGATTAGGTTTGGGATTTACAAAATGATAGAATATACTATAAAATTTGAAAGATCGGAGGAGATCTTTGAAGAATGGGGCTAGAAATTAATATCTACATTATCACCATTAGCAGTGATGTCTGATTCAATGGGTAAACTACTGTATGTCTAAAGGATGCTAATGAAGGAATGATAGATGTGGGGGAAAAATCCTGCTAGTTGTAGAAATAATAGAATCAGAAATATTGGATTTTAAGGTGTGGGTTACAAGATAGAGAAGAAAATAAAATAAGTGACAGACCAAGAGAATAATCAGAAAAGGACTGTTTATAATAAAGGGAAAATAATAAGACCGTAATATTTTTAAAAATTTAATAAAACAGTGGTAAGAATTAAAGTGAAGAAATTAAATAATAAGAAATTAAATCAGAAAACAATAAGGTAAAAACCATTCTTTATGATATAAGGAAACAATGAAACAGATAAGAAAACAACCAAGAAATCTGACCTTTGAGCTCATGATAAGGACAGATTTCATACCCAATGACAGGTGATGTCTTTTTCAGCAAGACCGTGCAAAAATAGACTTTGTGCCAAAGTTGCTCAATTCACCCCACTTCAGCCTTTAGGATATTGTCTGTGTCTAAGCCATCCAACAATTTCGACACAGAACTCTAGAATTAAGAGTTTACTGATGGATTGATGATCTGTAATTTGCAGGGTTTTATTTCCATCACTTTACTGGATGATAATCACATATCCCTATGCTCTAGGAAACATATACACAACATATGTACGTTGCAATGTGTAGAGACGTCTGCAGGACGTGGTCAAAAAGTCAAAAAGTTCATTTATTTAATGTGTGACATACCTCTAAATATTTGTAATCACAACCTATGGTTACCTCAGTAACTTTCTATATTACCTTTCAACATCCATGTTTGTGCATGGGCCTGTCTGTTTTGCCTGTCTATAATTCTCCTTTTCTCGTCTTCCTAGTTCTCCGCTTCAGAAGCTATAACTAAGGGTCCTTCTGAAGAAACATAGAACCTGGCCAGAGGTGGAATTCAGCTGGTTCTCTCCGGTTCGGGCGGAGTAACTCTCCGGTTACAGGAGGCTCCGCCCACCCGCCCTGACATAATGCGCGAGCACTGGCATGAAGTTGTTGCGCATTCACAGTTCACTGAAAACTGTTCTGCGCATGCACGGAAACATGCCGGCGGCGGCAGAAGAGACTGGGGAACTGGTTCGGGGCCGTGGCAGACCTGGGTTGCTGCTGGTTCTTGCGACCCAGGCCGCCATACCACTACCGGTTCAGCTCAGGTTGTGACGTGTTTCCAAACACTGACAGCTACCAGTGGTTCTCAACCTTGGCAGTTTGAAGGTGTGTGGACTTCAACTTCCAGAATTCCCCAGCCAGCTAGCTGGGGAATTCTGGGAGTTGAAGTCCACACACCTTCAAACTGCCAAGGTTGAGAAACATTGAAATAGACAATTCAATGGTTGAAAAAGTGATGTACAGATAAGGAAATGATTCACAAAGGAAGAAAACCAGACATCTCTCCAATGGAAAACTAGTTATAATTTAGGCATTAACAGCTCTTCTATTCTACTTTCATTTCCTCCTCACAGCACAATGGCGTGAGCTCCCATTCCTTGCTCCACTTCCTGCCCATCTAGCAGTTCAAAAGCTTGCAAATGCGAGTAGTTAAATAGGTACCACTTCAGTGGGAAGGAAGCTAATTCAGTCAAACTAAAATGTAGATGCAAGTAGTCCTTGGTTTATGACTACAATTGAGCCCAAAATTTCCATTATCAGGGACGACAACTGTTAAGTGAGTCTTGACCCATTTAATGACCTTTCTTGCCATGTTTGTTAAGTAAATCACAGCAGATGTGAAGTTAGTAATACGGTTGTTAAGTGAATCCGACTTCCCCATTAACTTTGCACGTCAGTAGGTCACAAAAGGTGATCGTGTGACACTGGGACACTGCAACCATCCTAAATACGTGCCAGTTGCCAAGCCTCTGAATTTTGATCACGTGACTGTGGAGATGCTACAACGGTCCTAAGCATGAAAAATAGTCACAAGTCTGGTTTTTCAGTGCTGTTGTAACATTTCCACCGGTTCGGACCGGTTCAGTCAAGTAGGTAGCAACTCGTCTGGGCACACACCCGAACCAGTTCTATTCTTTTTTTTTTGCTTCTGTGCATACTCAGAAGCAATTTTTTAACTTCTGCGCATGCACACATAGTGTGCATTAAGCACGGGCATGTGCAAAGCATGCCCACACCCGCAGTACATCCCTGAACAAACCGGCAGTAACAAAAGCCAGAGCCCACCCCTGCTTCAAAGGGTCACTAAACAAAAGTTTAAACAAGGGAAGCCTTTGAACTCTGGTGCTGGAGAAGACTCCTGCGAGTCCCTTGGACTGCAGGGTGATGAAACCAGTCAGTCCTAGAGGAGATCAATCCTGACTGCTCCTTAGAAGGCCAGACCCTGAAGAGGAAACTCAAATACTTTGGCCACCTAATGAGAAGGAAGGACTCACTGGAGAAGAGCCTCATGCTGGGAAAGATTGAGTGCAAAAGAAGAATGGAACGGCAGAGAAGGAGGTGGCTGGGTGGAGTCACCGAAGCAATAGTAGGCGTGAGCTTAAATGGACTCCAGAGGATGGTAGAAGACAGGAGGGCCTGGAGGAACGTTGTCCATGGGGTTGCGATGGGTCGGACACGACTTCGCAACTAACAACAACACAACCAAAGTTTGCAAGTTGAGGACTATCTGTAGAAGATTTTAGAAAGCTTTCTAGGCATTACATTATCCCCACCTCCCTTTCAGCATGCACCTTTATTTATATACTTTCAATATTGTCTGAAATGACCAGAATTTGGTTTCTTCTTTCAACCCACAGGAAAATTACAATGTATTCTAATGGCTTTACCAGAAAATAAAGGCAGAGCCAAAATAAAGAAGCTGGGACGATTTTTGCAAACTGCTCCTATCTGTAAAAGAATTTGCATCCCTTCACGCAGTCATCTGGATGGCTGCTACCAACATCCTGAGGTAAATTTTAAGATGTCCCATTATTTCAATGTATGCCGGTCCAGGTAGTCCTCGATTTACAACAGTTCGTTTAGTGAACGTTTGAAGTTACAATACCACTGAAAAAAGTAACTAAAGACCATTTTTCAAACTTAGCACCATTACAGGAATACTTGCATGCTTTACCGCTTTGGTGGGAAGGTAACAGCACTCTGTGACATCATGCCAGCTACATGACTGCGGAAATATCTTCAGACAGGGCTGGCTCAATGGCCTTAAAACGGAAATGAGCATCACCCCCACCCCCACCCTGAGTCAGCAACGACTAGCGGAGTAAAATCTGCAGGGTCTCTTTTATCTATCTATATAAAAGCCAAATACCACTCACTCATCATGAAATCTCCAGAACTGTAAAGCCTGCAGACTTGAAATTTGGCACGTATTTTCCTCTTGGCTTCTAGATGCTCGCTAAGAAAGGATTTTTCAAAATGACCATCAGAACATTAGTATTTCTTATACAGTAATTAACACGCTCTGATGCTAAGGAGTTCTACCCGCCCTCCCCACCTGAACAGAACTCTGTTCCAACTGCCAGTTGCCTCAGATTCCGTTACCTCAGTTCAAACTGGCAGATGTTCCACTTCTTCACTCAGGAGCGGTCCAGGGCTCCTTACAGTACTAAACGTTGGTACCTCACCAAAATGGCTATGCCTTCCACCTACGGAACTACTTCCAGACTCAAGGCGGCAGGAGCGATATTCCCTTATGTGTTTCAATCACCGACCACCACTGAGCCAACAGATTGTGAACCAAATTTTTCCTGCATAGCCCAATCACATTGTTTCATTGCAAAGCACGGGTATCCAGCTACTAGTCATACATATTTGTCCTCCAGATGTTCTAGCACTAGGCAATGGGTTGGAACACCACAGGATCAGTTATCTACCCATCCACTAGCTGGTACAGTGTTTAGCACATGGATAAATGCTCTACAACTTGCTAATGATGTTCAATACGTTAATTCCACTATAATTTGCCAGGTCGTTCCTCTTGCCCTTTTTATATCAGGGAGCAAATATTGCTACTCAGCAGTCCTTTGAGTTCTTAGCTATAGGTGTAAAATACCAAAAGAAAGAGGCCAAAATTGATGCTCAATTACTTAGCTTTCATTAGCTTGGGAGAAATACAATCAGTACCAGAAGGATTTTACCACATTGAGGCAAGCTGGTGACTTTTTTTTTAACTCCTCGCACATCATGTAAACAAATTACATCATTCATATCCTTTGCACGATGACATCGTGACATGCGCCGCCTTCCCTGCAGATGCTCCTATTTGGGATCTTCAGTCAGAGGGTGAGCCTATGTGCTAGCGAGTTCCTCTTTTGCACTGATTTGGTTTTTAAGTTTCCCTCCGTGCAAAACTAGTGGTCTCAATTTATTGTATTCTATCTGGTTTCCCCCACCACCACCCCAAGTCTGTTGAACTATCTGAAAGCCCCAGGAGTGTCTGCATGATGTGAAGGGGGTGGAAATATCAGGATTGTGATCAACACTTCGCTTGAGTTTCATGTGCATTGCATCAATATTATATTAATTCTGTTCCTAAACTTGAAAGCCTAGCACATTATCGGCCAGAGCATAGAAGCAGTGAGCGGTGAAGTGGTGAAAGTCTTACACTTAGGCAAGAAAAACCAAAAGTTCACTTATAGACTGGGTGAAACCAGGCTGAATAGCAGTAACTGTAAGAGGGATCTTGGAGTCTTAGTGGACAACCAATTAAATATGAGCCAGCAGCGTGCAGTGGCAGCCAAAAAAAGCTAATGCAATCCTAAATTGCATTAACAGAAGGATACAATCAAGATCAAGTGAGGTACTAATGCCACTCTATAAAGTAAGACCACATCTAGAATGCTGCATCCAATTTTGGTCACCACACTATAAAAAAGATGTCGAGAGTCTAGAGAGAGTGCGGAGAAGAGCAACCAAGATGATTAGGGGATTGGAGGCTAAAGCATACAATGAACTGGGCATGACTAGTCTAATGAAGAGGAAGGACCAGGGGAGGCATGATAGCAGTCTTCCAATATTTGAATGGCTGCCACAGAGAGGAGGGGGTCAAGCTATTTTACAAGGCACCCGAAGTCCAGACAAAGAATAATGGATGGAAATTGATCAAGGAGAGATTCAACCTGGAAATAAGGAGAAATTTCCTGATAGTGAGAGCAATCAACCAGTGGAACAGAAGTTGCCTTCGGAAGTTGTGGGAGTTTAATCACTGGTGGCTTTCAAGAAGAGATTGGACTGCCACTTGTCAAAAATGGTGTAGGGCAGTGATGGTGAGCCTTTTTGGCACCGAGTGCCCAAGCTGGAATGCATCAGGGTGTGTGCATGCATGCATGCCAAAGCACACCAGCCACTTCGTCTTCGGGTTTCCAATGCGTATGGCGGTCTTTGCGCACGCTGGAACGCCAAAAACCAGGAGGCCTATGAACGAAGACCAGCTGGCCGGTGCACATGCGTGCGCTGAAAACAAGAGCAGCAGCTGGCGACGGCGCACATGCCTACAGAGAGAGCTCTGCATGCCACCTCTGGCACGCATGCCATAGGTTCACCATCACGGGTGTAGGGTCTCCTGCTTGGGCAGGGGGTTGGACTAGATGACCTACAAGGTCCCTTCCAACTCTGTTAATCTGTATATCTGTCATAGTGGGAGTAGGAAGACCCAGATCCATACTCAACCACACAAGTTAGTTATCTGTGAGTTTTTCTGCTCCCCATTTCCTTTCCTTGCTTGTACATCCCCTCCAGGCCATAATTTCCCTCCAAGTAAATGGGTGTTAAAGCCGTTTTACACAACTTCAAATCGGCAGCGGAAATTCCTAAGCCTGTGATGCCGAGCCTATGGCACCTGTGGTGTCGCCAGCTCAGCTCCACCGTGCATGTATGCACGGACGCCTCCCACCGGCCAGCTGATTTTGGGGTCTCTGCCGTGCATGCGGGAGACACACAGGGGATCATGTGTGCATCCGCGGGGGGCAGGGGGAGAATGGGGGAGTGCAGCCCCACCTCTGTGCCCTGTTCTGGTCCCAGGAGGCTTCAGGGAGGCCCAAAATGGAGTGCAGGAGGGGTTTGCACATGCATGCGGGGGAGGGGGTCATGTGTGCATGCGTGGGGGAGGTGTGGTGCGCGCAGGGAGTGTCACACACACATTGCATTATGGTTGTGGGCACGCACCTGAATGCTTTTGGCACATGAGAATAAAAAGGTTCGCCTTTACTGTCCTAAGCCCTCTAAAACAGGTGTGGAAAATATGTGGAAAGCCATCTGGAAAATGTGTGTGTGTGTGTGTGAGTGGGAGACGCTTTAGGTTCCTATCAAAATGCTGAGCCTTGTGAAAATTCATTGTTGCACTAGTAAAAAATAAATCTCACCATCAGCGTCTTCCCGTTTTTGTTTGGGGGTTTTAAGGATCTGATCGGACATATAACTTGCCAGTTATAAGCAGGATGCGGTCTTCGGTAAACTGCAAAATGAAGTCATCCTTTAGTGGTTTGCTTAGAAAGTCTGAAATACTGCTTTTTGCAGGAAATACCGTTTCCAAACAATTTCATTTCGGGATAAGTTTGTTTACGTGCAATAAAAACACTGGAAATGCCAAATAATAAAAATCAGGCAGGCAGGCAAACGGGGGGGGGGGGGGGGAGTCTGCAAAAGTCTTGAAGACAACACTGGATTTCCCCTTTCTCAAACATTTGCATTTCGCAACACAGATGGGATTCCCACAAGCAATTTGAGAGATGACACATAGCCCAGCTTCTCAAAGATAAGGCAAAAGAGAAAAAAAAAATAACAGATTAACAGAGTTGGAAGAGACCTTGCAGGTCATCTAGTCCAAACCCCTGCCCAAGCAGGAGACCCAACACCTACCTCTACCTAGGTGCGAACTCACAACCTCCTGATTGAGATGAAGCAGAAGTTGGAATCTAAGGGCTGACCCAAAGGGTTGTCCACCCATTTTTAGGTACGCAGAAAACTAAACCAGGATCCATTTGGCCCATTCCTGAATGATTTTCCTTTTCTTTATTGCTTCGGTTTTCATCTCCTGATTTCTCTCAAAGGATGTGGGGGATGAAGCTTAAGAGGTGAGACCCCTTCAAGTAACCCTTGGTCAGTGGGGATCCAAAAGAAAGACTTCTATGTCTTCTAATGCTGGTACAGCTAAAGGTGATTTAGAACACAGAATAGCAGGTTGGAAGGGACCTTGGTGGTCTTCTAGTCCAGCCCCTTGTTAGAGCAGGAGACCTTATTCCATTCTAGACAAAACGTTGTCCAATCTCTTCTTGAAAACCTCCAGTGATGGAACAGTTACGACTTCTGAAGGCGAGCTGATTCCTTGTTCTCATTATCAGAAAAGTTCTCCTTAGTTCTAGGTTGGATTTCTGTTTAGTGAGTTTCCACCCATTCTTTCTTGTCCCGCCCTCAGGTGCTTTGGAGAATAGGTGTACGTACACACACACACAAACACACACACACACACACACACACACACCTTCTCTGTGACAACCTCTCAAATTTTGGAAGACTGCTATTATGTCGCCTCTGGTCCTTCTCTTTGGTAGACTAGTAAGGTGACCAACCGTCCTCCTTTAGGGAGTACAGTCCTTCTTTTGTAAGTTTTGTCCTCCCTCAAAAAGTGTCCTCCTACATGTCCTCCTTTTCGATATTTGAAGATTAATCTGTTGCGCGTTATGTGATGTATTTGTATTTGACATGACAATTCGTCAAGGCTCGGTATAGTGCAGTATAAGATGCGATTATGAGACGCATGCACTCCGCATGGGAGACCTTGAGAGAGAGCGTCGCGTGCAAGTGGCTTTGTTTACTTCTTACCGAAACACGACACGGCACATATACATGCAGTAGACTGAGATTGAGATTGAATGTTGATACTCTAGCTGCAGCACTTGCCGTAAAATTCAATATGAAGGATATTTCTTGTTCAGATATTTCCAATATATTGTTAGAAGATGATATATTGACAAAAATATTAATTCAATGGAAAAGTACTCATTTAAATAATAATTAACAGGCATGTAAGCATAATTACAATATAAAATGTTACAAATGTTTTTATTATGCATATATCATATTTTAGTGTATTATTGTTGCAATGAATAAAATATTTCTTTTATTTACGATTTTTCCCCCCAATTTATTTGTCCTCCTTTTCATTGTAAAAAGGTTGGTCACCTTAAGACTAGACCAGTGTTGGTGAACCCTTTCCGCACTGAGTGCCGAAACGGGAGTGCACACATGCCACAATATAAAAGGCAGGATAAAATATTTCCCTTACAGGAGAAACGGGGGGGGGGGGAATCTTAAGGGAGGCAGAAACCAGCTCGTCTCCCTGGCCCAAGCAGAAACTGAGGAGGCTAGTTTTTAGAAATGCAGATTTGGTAATCCATTCAGAAAGACTGGGTCAGACAGAAACTCCAGATAAGCAACAAACAGAAGGTTGACAAGATTAGCTCAGACAAATACCTAGGATTTGAATTTCCCCTTTTGCCTACAGAGCCAGCCGCGATCCCTACATGACCCCATAGGAATCCAGAAGGTATAAAAACCCACCCATTCTCAACTCCATTTTGTCAGCTGCCCCAGAACCACAAACCCCTGGTGGTTCTGTTCATCAATAAATGGATCTTCTTTCCAATCAGTCTTCAGCCTCCATTTTGTTTCTAGTACTTCTATCCTGGCTTGGAACTGGGATTTTCCTTCCAACACTGCTACGTTTACAAACACGTAGAGAAGAATCTACAGCTTTTGATTTTTGCCTCATCATCCCCTTGGTTGCCTTTGTGTGCAATTTCAAAGTCCCACCTCTAAAATTAATTTCCAGTTTCCAGCATTTCTGCTTCTTTTTTATGAGGGGGAGTTTTAGAGTTGGTTTATGAAACTATCCCTATATTAAGTCTTTTGGGGGATGGGGTTAGTTTATAATATTTATATTCTCTCTGCGGGACTTTTCATTTTAAATTCTCCCTTAAATGGCTGGAATTTTGAATAATAATAATTGTGGGATTCTGTGGCCCACAAAAAAAAACAAAACATTTAAAAGGGGCATTCATGGAGAGCCAGTCAAAAAAAATTTGTTGCACTTACAATTAAGCCGAAATGAAAAGGTGGGGCTTTTATCACACAGTTGCAGTTATTATTTTGACTTTCTTTTAGCCCTCCCGCATGGTACATTATCAAAGAACATTTGCCATCTTGCTTTACAAAGTGGAGAAGTCAAAGTTCTATGAAAATTCTGAGGCGGCAGCTTGTTTAAAGACAGTTGAGCAAAACCTTGGCACATATGAGTGAAAAGAAGCAATTCCATCACAAGTCCTTGGTATCCTGCATTGCCCTCTCTTGCAAAGCTAGTCGCCCCTTTCCACTGGTGCTAGAGGCAACTTCTTTAGCATTCTCCAAAAGCTCGCCAAAAGTAGAATTTGCTTCTGAGCAGAAACCTCTTTTGGCTCTTGGAAAGCTCATGATAAAATGGGTGACTATATCAAATCGATAGATGATAGATAGATAGATAGATAGATAGATAGATAGATAGATAGATAGATAGAGAGAGAGAGAGGGAGGAAGGTAGGTAGGTAGGTAGGTAGGTAGGTAGGTAGGTAGGTAGGTAGGTAGATAGATAGATAGATAGATAGATAGATAGATAGATAGATAGATAGATGATAGATAGATAGATAGATAGATAGATAGATAGATAGATAGATAGATAGATATGTTAGGTAGGTAGGGAGAGATGAGACATAGATAAAGGAATGGAATGGAATGGAATGGAATGATGGATGGATGGATGGATGGATGGATGGATGGATGGATGGATGGATGGACGGACGGACGGACGGACGGACGGACGGACGGATGGACGGACAGACAGACAGACAGACAAGGTTGGTAGGTAGGTAGGTAGGTAGGTAGGTAGGTAGAGAGAGATGATAGATAGATAGATGATAGATAGATAGATAGATAGATAGATAGATAGATAGATAGATAGATAGATAGATAGATAGATAGATAGATAGATGATAGATAGATAGATACGTTATGGAGGGAGGGAAGGAGATAGAGAGATGAGAGATAGATAATGGAATGGCTGGATAGATAGATAGATAGATAGATAGATAGATAGATAGATAGATAGATAGATAGATAGATAGATAGATAGATAGATGAGAGATAGAGAAATAGAGAAATAGAGAGATGAGAGAGAGAGATGGATGGATGGACGGACAGATAGACAGACAGACATGCCTTTACAAAATGAATTACAATTGTATTAGTACATGCCTTAAAATTCTAAGTTGACTTTTTACGGAGCAAATACCGGTAGAAGCATTCCTCTCAGACTTAAGAAGATGAGTGAGAAGAAAGTTCTCCAGATTTACTTTCTGTCTCACAATAGATGACCAGGGAAGACAAAGACTAGTTATTTGCGCACTTAAACTAAAGTTTGCTTGTGGCCGTCTGCATCTCAACCAGTCTTAACAAGGTGGCATCAGGCTGACCTAATTGAAGGCACTTCCCGTAAACATGACTAGGGCCTCCGTCGTTCAGAAACTAAGTGGAGAAACCAGATGCCCATGGACGTTGTATGGGATAGCGTCAATATGCATAATCTGCTCCTTCTCCCCTGAAGGCCTCTTAACGTTCTTCAACAGAGCTTAATTTTTCTCTCAGGTTCCCAGCCATAGAAGTCCTCAATATTCAGATTTAGGAGTGGCAAATGCTAATATCCCAGTGGCCACCATCACCATCACCACTATTAGTATTATTTTACATCTTTACCACTTTTAACTTACAGAGGAACTCTTTAATCAAATGTTCTCTAACTAGACTTTCTTTGGCTGAGGGCTTCTCCCAAGGTCAGCCCTTGGTCCATCCTTTTTCCTCCCTGGCCAATGGGTCTCTAGGGAGGAAGGGAGACCAGGTCAGTCTTGCCAGAGACCTTCTGAAATTAGCTTAGGAGGGCATGAAGTTTCGCCAAGCGATGCATGTGGCCTGGACCGCAGATTCCTTGCGTCATAAATGCTATATTTTCCTGGAACTGCTCGGGATATTTGCAATTTTTTAAAAGTTAATGGAGATGAGCCAGGCGGAATACCAGTAACAATGGTTCCTTCTGAGAACTCTGGATGATGATCAAAGTGTCCTCACATTCTCCTTGCATTTCCCAGGGATAAAATAAAGCTTTGTAATTTGAGCCAGAGAATCCCAGGTGAAGAAAAAACAAATAAATAGATTAGTTTTAGCCCTCAATCTTGGTTTGGATTTAGCTTAATTCTCCTGATACGTAATGAAGGATGAAATGTATAAAATATATCATCCTATCCACAGGAATGTTTTGCACCATTTATAATTCATGGGATGACTATTACCCACATATATTTCAGAAAGTGTGTATATTTTTGGGCAAATAACAAAGGCTATTTATAAGTTGTTGTTATTATCATATATTTTATTCATTAAACATGAAACTCAGCCAACTGAACATTCAAAAATGCATCACAAATACCAGTGACTGGTGCTAATGGTTGATACGGTTTGCTGCCAGCGTCCTAGGTATCAACCAAGGACCTTCTTAAAATATAAGTATCAACCAAGGACCTTCTTAAAATATAACATGTTCCGAGTAGCGCAGTTTTTTGCAGTTCTGCTGGTGTTATTGCAGGAAGCTGCAATTTGTGGATGTATCTTGTAAAATTCTTGGACATTATTATTATTATTATTATTATTATTATTATTATTATTATTATTATTATTATTATTATTATACGATTGTATCACATTTTGTCAAGTTTTAACTGTTTTAAATGTAATTCCAGTGCTTTTGGAATAGCACCCAGTGTGCTGTGTGAATTTCAATTTTTAAGTCCTGGAAATTCAACGATTATGGCACAAACCAGCCGTGGTAATTCCAGTGGTAATCGGCACACTGGGTGCTATTCCAAAAGCACTGGAATTACATTTAAAACAGTTAAAACTTGACAAAATCACCATCAGTCAAAGGCAAAAAGCTGCACTGCTTGGATCCGCACGTATATTACGAAAATACGTTACGACGTCCTAGGCCCCTGGGTGGGGCCCGACTAGTAATCAATGCCAAATCCGGCGAAACAACTGGCCGCTGTGATACAAGCGTATTATTATTATTATTATTATTATTATTATTATTATTATTATTATTGCATCAACACAATTGTATCACAGCGGCCAGTTGTTTCGCCGGATTTGGCATTGATTACTTTTGGCATTTATTACTACTACTACTATTATTATTATTATTATTATTATTATTATTATTATTATTATTATTCCCGAGATTACTCCTAAATTAAAAGCACAACAATGCAATACAATTAATATTTTTAAAAGTTAATATAACATTGGAACAATTGCAAGACGGGCAAAAAACCAAACAGCTTAGTTCCATGAGGGCGAACTTATGGCATGTGTGCCACAGGCACACAGCATTCACTCTGTGGGCATACAAGCCGTTGCCCTAGTTCAGCTTCACCGCGTATGCAAGTGAGCCTCCCGCTGGCCAGTTGATTGTTGAGTCTCTGCGGTGCATGTGTGGGGAGCAGGGAGCGTGTGGGGTGCCCATGCCAGCTGGTCATTGGGTCTCTGCCACGCATGGGGGAGTGGATGCATGGGGGGGAACGTCTGCATGCATGGGGGTGGAGCATATGCACAGGGGTGGAGCATGCACACATTGCATTTTGGTAGTTTGGGCATGTGCATGCTTTGGGCACTCGGTCCGGAAAAGGTTAGCCATCATTGGCTTAGGTTAAGTGTACTTGGCCGAAGTTTAGTGGGAAAAATAGTTTTTAAGAATATAAAGAATATGTTCCCCCCAAAAAGTCTGCTTCTGGACATTTATGATCTTATTTTTGCTAACTTTTAATATTTAAAGTTTTGTGTTTGTGCTTCCATGATAGTGTAAGCTGCCAGGAGTCGCCTAACAATGAGATGGGAGGCATATAAATTTCATAAATATATAAATAAATACTGTAAACAAACAAACAAACAAACAAATCTTCTCTTGGCCCTTTTGAGAGTCAAAATCTGAAAAGGACTTCCGTTTTCATTATCACAGCCAGCATGACTTGCCTTCAAATTCTGCGAAGAACCATCAAGTGACTTTTCTTCTGCACCAAAATTGGTAGAAGAAGTTCTCCTGTTCTTCTCCAACACTCGTTGCTTCCATTGTCCTTCTCTCTGTCTCCCTTTGGTGTCTCTCCTTTATGGACTCCTTCAGTCCATAGCTTCATATTCACCTCACTATCTTCTCACTGATACCTCAGGCTTCTACCTTCTTTCCCTCAAATGCTGCTTCCAGCCCTTCTTTCATCTTCCATCTTTGCCCGGCAGAATGGCGACACTGAATGCATGATACAGTGGCATCGGGGATTTTAAAATAGCCAATCCCTGAGGCAAATGGAAAATGAGCCACCCTGCCTTTAGACAGAGTATCATACCCACAAAGTTCACTATGGTTGACAGACAGAAATCAGGATACCTTCCTATATGTACCTCAGTGGTGGGATTCAATTTTTTTTTTACTATCGGTCCTGTTGGCGTGGCTTTGTGGGCATGGGGTGGCTTTGTGGGTGTGGCTTTGTGGGAGTGGCAGGGGAAGGACACTGCAAAATCCCCATTCCCTCCCCTCTCCTGGGGGAAGGTTACTGCAAAATCCCCATTCTCTCCCTACCCCTCTAACCTCTTTCCAGCTCTGTTATCCTGTGCAGGGCAACAAAAGAAGGTCAGCTGGGAGGCAGCAGGGGCGGGGCCAGCCTATTTGCTGGTTCTCCAAACTACTCCGCTACCGGTTCTCCAAAACCTGTCAGAACTGGCTGAACACCACCTCTGATGTACCTGCTTGAAACGTTTGCATCCCTGATAACATTGCCCTGGTTATTATACTTGCATCCAATGCTCTTTTCTGCCCTTTCTTTCCAGTTGCATCCCAATCTATCTGAGCAAAGCTTCTAAATGTGGCTGAGATTATCATCCCACAGGGGGAAAAAAAGATCATCCCCAGTGAGATCTGAGACATTACAGGATGCTAATTTTGAGCCACAGAGCTGTTATTAAATCTCCGAGTCACCATGCTTGCTGCGGTTTAACTTCTAACACACAGGCAATTAGCAGAGGAGGGGAGCATATATTTTATATAAGGAGATGATCCCCACCCACCCCCATCGCCATCCACAGCATCAGTTCACAAGGCAGCTGGAGGAATGCTGGTGAAATTTAGTCAAAAGTACCAAAAGCCCAAAGCTTTCCAGCCCCTTGAATGGGTTTTAGATCAAAGAGATCACACACAGATGTCCACACCGGAAAGTAGGGGAGAGAAGAGCACAGATCCATACGGCGTCATGAATAGAGGTGGTATTCAACCAGTTCGGACAGGTTTAGGCGAACCGGTAGCGGAAATTTTCAGTCGTTCGGAGAACCGGCAAATACCACCTCTGGTTGGGCTCGCCCTCCTGCCCCCGCCGTTCCCTGCCCGCCGTTCCCTTGTTTTTTAGCTCGGCTGATTTGCGCAGCAGAGTGGATTGCCGCACTTCAGCTGAGCTAAAACACAGCTCAGCTCAAAGGTGCTGACACCGAGGGCGGTCTTTGAGTGCTGTGCGGGGGTGCGCAAAATGCTCTCTCATAATACCAGTAGGAAAAGATTTAGAATCCCACCACGGGTCATTACTATTTAATGGGTTTATCACGCCGAACGCTCCGATTTTGCAAAGTTCCTGGCAAAGAATGAGATGCCAAACCACTTGGAATGAAAAGTGTTTAAATAAAAAGGGGCATTCTTCTTTGATGTTCATTACAGAACCTCTGTACCCGGATCGTATTTAACCTATCCTGCGTGGTTTACGGTGGCAACACGTTCTGATGTTTTACTGTAAGTGTTCTTTTTCGGAAGATCGGGGACAATGTAGAATTTGACACTAGGAAAGAGGGACCTAACAGGGCATGCTCAGCAATTGCAAACTGTCCTGTGAAACAGGAGCAACTGTGGATATTTCTGAATGGCATGCATCAAGGGTTATTCACAGGATGCCAAACAACATTCAGCCTTGGTGTCAGCTAAATCAATTGTTTCGTATCGGGGTCAAAGACTGAAATCCCACATTGTTGTCAAGCCATTGCTAGCTGAGCAAATTGCTTGGCTTGCAAACAGGGGCACCCATTGGAAGGAGGGGGAAATCATATATTCAAGATGGTCGGATTGAAACCCTTGTTCTGACCGAGGCTTCCCCAAAAAGCACAAGGCAGAGTCCTGGTCCCGAGAAAACCCCTTTTATTAAACGAATGTGAATTCCTCTCATTCACATTCAGCAAGGCCTGGCAAACAGTCTTTCAAAGGAATATTTATGACTACAGACCTCATCTATCTTGGAAAGCTGCCATGTAAATACTTTCCAAACGCAGTGCTGCGCAAGGAAAGACTTGGCACAGAGTCTCTCAGATTCACAGACAGATCTTCACACTCCTGAAACAAATCTAACGACTGAACGAACAGATTGTTTCCTGCAAAAGCCCACTCCCCTTTGGCTCCTCTGTTATTTCTTATGGGAGGGGCCAATCACCTTCCACCTGTGACTTTACTCCCAAGTTGGCCCTGATTTCAGAGTTGTTCTTTTCTTCTGGCAGCTCTGCGCATGCACACACTGGTAACAGGCTCCAGCTCTTCCTCTGCCTCACTGCTGTCTAGCTCCATAGGCACCTGATCACTGCCAGACAGCATCAGCCCTGTCTCTGCCTCCGAAGCAGAGCCCTCGTCCGAGCCTTCCCCAGCCTCCAGGACTAGGCCATGCTCCTCCCCAACCTCCTCACTGTCTGACACTGCTGCCAGCTCCACTGGCCACTGGCGGGCCACAACAACCCTGCCCCCCCTTTTAACATGTGGCACACACATAATATTTATCAAAAGGAGGCAGGGCTTTGATCATGTGGTCACAGCTGCCATCTTGATTTTTTGGGGGGGATACCCTTCACGGACATCCTTGCCTGCAAAGACCCAGGTATTAACACAACACTCCAGTGTTGGCAGGGGAGCTGTTTATGTGGGTTTATATATCCAGAACAACAAAAGAGTGACAGAAAGCCATACTTGCCGCAAGCTTTCTGAAATTCCCTTGTGGCTTTGCCCTTCACAAGCACGAACCTGTATGTAATGTGATTATGTGGCCACATAATTGTAGATTATTTGCAAATTGCTGCATACTTAGGCTGTATGGCTCTCTAAGGGTTCAGTGCCATGAAGCATGGGTCAGACCCATTCGAATGAGAAAAGCACGCCACCAAAACAGCGATGGCTTCACACTGGCACACCCTTTTCCATCGGCTGGTTGAGATGGTCTTACCATTGTACTGTGCCCAGGCAAAGACCCGGGATGAAATCCTTACCCATATCTTTTCCCATGCTGGGAGGATATGGAAGTACAGTTCACGCTGGGAGCTACTGCATAACGTTGTTGTGGCAAAAGGACTGCTAAGCTCTGAAATGCAGCTTGTCTCACCCTAACTCCATCAATCAATCAGAATAGAGAAAAAGAGAAAAGAAAATTTAGAAATAGGAGAATAGTAGAATGATATGATCTGGTAGGAAGAGAGATTGTTAACAAGGTAAAAATATGTTTTAATTAGAATGTGTGGGAATTATATTAAGAACTTAATACATCTACCTAATATGAAGCAGCCCGAGTTTGAATCCCAGAAGAGAATGGCTAGCTGATGAGAGCTAAGTAGCTTGATATAGATCTATACTAGTCTCCCTTTATTTCTTTGTCGGTAAAACATAATTTTAACACAAATATAGTTCCACTAATGAATTGTTCTAACCCTGGCAAAAAAAAGGGGGGGAATAAAATCAGGTGTGATTCACTTAAAACTGCCCTGCTGTTTCTGATTCCAATTGTGGTCAAAAGCCAAGGACTACTCATATGTAAATTTTCACAATGTAAGAACACATTTTCACTATGGAAAAATCTATTTTCTCTACAGGTAGTCCTCGACTTACAACAGTTCAGTTACTGGCCATTCAAAGTTACAGCGGCACTGAAAAAGGTGACCGTTTTTCATAGCTACGACCTTCATAATCACGTGATCAAAATTCAGATGCTAGGCCACTGGTTCACGCTTATGACCTTTGCTGTGTCCCAAAAGATCATGCGATCCCCTTTTGCGACCTTCTGACCAGCAAAGCCAATGGGGAAACCAGACTCACTTAACAACCAGGCTGCTAACTTATCAACTGCAGTGACTCACTTAACAACTGCGGCACGAAAAGACGGGGCAAAACTCGCTTAACAAACGTCTCGCTTAGCAACAGAAAAGTTGGGTCCAATTGTGGTTGTAAGTCGGGGACTACCAGTACGGGGAACCATAGGTCAGGAGCAAGAAATCAGGAGCCAGGATTAGGTCATAAAATGAATACAAGTTTATTTCATGCTACCTCTAACAAGAATCTGAACTACTAATGGTCAAGGTGTCAGCAGCCAGTTCCTTTTGGAGTCTTTGGCCTGCCATACAATTCTATTCTACTATACTGTTTCATTAGTAGGGAATTGGGAGAGAGAATAGTAAGGAGTAGAATGTGATGTTGTCAAAATAAAATTCCTTTCTAGAATCCGAGGCCATCCTTTGTCTCTACACCTCTGCACCTGACCGGAACTGGATGGGTGGAACTGCCAGCATGGGCGTGGAAATTGGACCATGTGATGGACTTGTGGATGTGGGTGCAAGGTTACGAACTCTCAACTGGGTGGAGAACACACAGGAAGCTCAGATTCGGGTTTTCCCAGATGTGTCAACATGACTCTCTTAATAAATTGGAACTTAGAGCAATACTTTGCCTTGGACTCTGATTCGATATTGGATGTTATTTGGAACCCTGGCATAAGGCAAATTACGGGAGATAAGAGTCAACAGAATTCAAGGTGGGCTGGATTTAAATCTCTTGTGGGTGCAAAGGGACTCGAGACTAATGACATGCTTGACTCCTCCTTCCAGCTCAGCCTGGTCATCTTCTCTACCATGCTATCCTTTGAATCCAACCAAGGCTGAGACGACGCAGTGCACGTATAGGTTTACTACCTAACGTATGATTGCAATATCTGCTCGTTGGTACGTTCTACTGAGTTATAGAAAGGTTCTTCCCAGATAAATGGAACCAAAAGGGATATAAACATGAACGTCTGTTCAAATTGCCCATTATGCACAAATGGTTTGAATTGGTTGGAAGAAGGTCATATAAGTATGATTGCCATCATCTTTTAATGCCAAGAGTGATGGTTTGAGGCTGACGTTGCTCTGGAAGAAGGCATTTTTATTATTTAAATTACTGACTATGTTGTGAAAAATACCTTGGTTCACCCTAGAGTTAAGTGCTCTACCTGAGCAATACTGCAATGGATTATAAGCTCATTTTTCACATGCAGGCACACACACACACACACACACACACACACACACACACAGTAATACACAAAAGAACTGGTTGTGTATTCAAGGAAAGACGTCAACCACGCCATCGTTTTAGAAGATCCTCAGAGACAGTTCTGCAACTTTAGCCCTTGGAAATATCTGCTAGCCCCATACTCTTCACTCCCAAATCTCACCAAGGTTTTGACACAATAGTTAAGGAGAGATTAAAAAAAAGCTTTGGGCAAATTTTTACATTGCGTGGGGGCAAAATCAGGGGAAATGCAAGAGAATAAATTGTTCCTATTAAGACAGAGGTGTCCAACCTTGGCACTTGTAAGACTTGTGGACTTCAACTCCTAAACTTCAATACAATACAATACAATAGTAGAGTTGGAAGGGACCTTGGAGGTCTTCTAGTCCAACCCCCTGCCTAGGCAGGAAACCCTATACTGTTTCAGACAGATGGCTATCCAACATCTTCTTAAAGACTTCCAGTGTTGGGGCATTCACAACTTCTGGAGGCAACTTCTGTTCCACTGATTAATTGTTCTAACTGTCAGGAAATTTCTCCTCAGTTCTAAGTTGCTTCTCTCCTTGATTAGTTTCCACCCATTGCTTCTTGTTCTACCCTCAGGTGCCTTGGAGAATAGTTTGACTCCCTCTTCTTTGTGGCAACCCCTGAGATATTGGAACACTGCTATCATGTCCCCCCTTGTCCTTCTTTCTATTAAACTAGTACCCAGTTCCTGCAACCGTTCTTCATATGTTTTAGTCTCCAGTCTCCTAATCATCTTTGTTGCTCTTCTCTGCACTCTTTCTAGAGTCTCCACATCTTTTTTACATTGTGGCGACCAGAACTGAATGCAGTATTCCAAGTGTGGCCTTACCAAGGCATTATAAAGTGGTATTAACACTTTACTTCAAGACCTCCAAGGTCCCTTCCAACTCTACTATTGTATTGTATTGTACTTCAACCTGAGAATTCTTAGCAATAGCCTGTAGGAAGTTAGCACCCATCCCTCCCCTAGAAAAATGAAATATTTTAGGAAATATTAAAAGGACAGAATATTCCCCCTACAAGGGAGGCAGAAACTCATTCTCCCCCCCTCCCCCAATTTGTCAACGGGCCATTAAGGCCTGAGCCAGCCTATTCTACATAACAAAGATCTACCTCCTTCAGGCAGAGCCATAGTAGGAATCCCAAAGCTCTTTCATTACATCATAACGCAGCAATGGCTCAACCAAGCTTGGGACTCAAAAGATAGACAGCCTATAAAGTTAGCTAAGACTGCCGCCCCCTGTGAGTCTGACCACCAATCAGAATACATCCCTTACACAGGAACAGGAAGCTCCAGGGGGGGGGGGCAAGAGAGGGTATAAAACTCAGGCTCTCTCAGCATCTCTTCCCTTTTTTCTTCAAGATCTTCAAGGCATGAGATCATCTTTTCCCCCCAGGACCTCAAACCATGTGGTCCTGTCCGTCATCAATAAACCTTCTTTCCAAGCAACTTCCATGAATCCAGGGTCTTTTTCCCCCCAACTTGGAACTGAACCCAGATAGACATTTCTTCCAACAAGCCATAGTGGCCTGCGGATTTCTGGGAGTTACGGGGCACACGTCTCAAAATTGCCTATAATGGAGAACATTGGATTTTGATCATCCAGCTCTTGATCTGGACCTACAACATCCTAGCGCTGATGCAATCAATCATTATCCCATGCCCTCCAAGAATTTATTTCCCTGTGCTTTTTCCATTTTTAAAAGATGAGCCCAAGGCACTGTGTTTAAATTGGCATCAAGGGATGTTGCTTTGTTTTAATAGAGTTGTGCTTATAAGGCCAATAATAACATCTTCAGAGATGTTAGGAAAATAATACGGTGCTATGTTACACAGTAGTAACAGGTTGATGTGTTTCCCTTCACCTTCCCACGCTTGTCATACACACACACACATGTCTGGGTATGTGTGCATGTGTGGGTATGCATCGAAGGAAGGAGTGAAAGAAACACAGGGGAGAACAGAGGACAGAAGAAATGTAAAGCACTTTTCAGTCAAAGCATAACAACAATGAATTGTGTTCTCCGGGATGACAACATGATTGGTTTTAGCATTTTTTTAAAAAAAAAAAATCACTTGCCTATCTTCTCCCAGGCGTACCTGCAAACTTTGGCGCTACACACATTAATCCCTTAATTTAACCTTGACAGACATGTCAGAAAAGCTTACAGATGTAACTTGGCCAGACTAGTTACAGTATTCAAGGAAAAAACCATGTACACCCAGAAGATCTGGCTATTGCATTAGCAGGAGATAAAGCATACTTCTGGTCTACACTCCAGGGTTTGAACACTTGGCCTTTTTGGTCACGTTTTTCCAGTCAACAGAACTTGCCTAGCCACGTCCTTGGGATTGGGAGACAGCTGGCTAAAGAATGACATAACTGAACGGTCTGGTAGGAGAATGCCTAGCTGGCCCCTCACCAGCCAGGGGCATCCACAGAGGATGGTGCGTCAAAACACACAATAAGATGGAATTGTGGTTCACGTTCATAACACCGTGGGAAGAAATAGTCACCTGGTTCAGTTCCAAGCTGAGAGAAAGACACTGGAAACATGGAGGCTGAATGGAAAGATGGTTTAATGATGAACAGAACCAAATGGAGTTGAGAGTGGGGGAGGGGGGCATTTATACCTTCCTTTGGGCTTTGCACTTGAACTTCCTGTTCCTGTGCAAGAATGTGTTGTCAGATTCCTATGGGGTCATGTAGGGGTTATGTAGGGGTCGAATCTCAGGGGCTGCCACAAAGAAGAAGGAGTCCAGCTATTCTCCAAAGCACCCGAGGGCAGGACAAGAAGCAATGGGTGCAAACTAATCAAGGAGAGAAACAACCTAGAACGAAGGAGGAATTTCCTGACAGAACAATTCCTCAGTGGAACGACTTGCCTACAGACGTTGTGAATGCTCCAACACTGCAAGTTTTTAAGAAAATGTTGGATAACTATTTGTCTGAAGTGGTGTAGGGTTTCCTGCCTAAGCAGGGGGTTGGACTAGAAGACCTCCAAGGTCCCTTCCAACTCTGTTAATGCTAACCATTTTTTCTGATCCCTTTCTGGACTGACAGGGAGAAAAGTCTGCAAAGTCACTCTTTAAATGCTTCTGGGCAATATTCCACAGATCTTTATACAGGGGACAGAAGCTTTTGTATACGCACAGCTTTCTCTGTTGTGCGAAGGCTTTGTGTGCTTGTGTCCTGAAAAGATAGCAGGAGCTCCCGTGGTAATGGAGAAAGCCAGCAGAATTCAAAACAATCTGGGAATATAAATCCTTTAAAAAAAAAACTTCTTGGCTCAAAGAACATCTCCATCTCTTTCGGTCACATATATACGCAGCGGGGGCGCATGAAAGTCGATAAAAAGTGTGCAATTGGGGTTAATTTAGATAACGTCTTTTTAAAAAAACCTCCCAGGTTACCTTATGAATAGTGCATTGATAGTGTATTGAGGCCGCAATGAAATACAGTAGCTATTTTGTTGGGAAAGGTTTGTTGGCCATCGTGGCTGCATTCATATTCCGAAACTAGAGCCTATTCAGTTGAAAGAAAGAATGTGAATCAGAGAACATTGAAAGCAGGGAAGGAGGGAGGGGGGGGAGAGGCTGGCTTGGAAAGGCCTAGAAATTCCATCGAAGAACAGTTACAATGCAGAGGCAAATGTTTAAATTAAAGTTGGGGAAAACAGAACAAGCCTGAGTCATAGGAATAGTTTGGGGAAGGCCATGCAGATTCCATGGGAGGACAAGTAGAATAGAATAGAATAGAATAGAATAGAATAGAATAGAATAGAATAGAATAGAATAGAATAGAATAGAATAGAATAGAATAGAATAGAATAGAATAGAATAGAATAGAATAGAATAGAATAGCAGGGTTGAAAGGGACCTTGGAGGTCTTCTAGTCCAACCCACTGCTTAGGCAGGAAACCCTACACTACTTCAGACAAATAGATATCCAACATCTTCTTAAAAACGTCCAGTGTTGGAGCATTCACAACTTCTGGAGTTAAGTTGTTCCACTGATTAATTGTTTTAACTGTCAGGAAATTTCTCCTCAGTTCTAAGTTGCTTCTCTCCTTCATTAGTTTCCACCCATTGCTTCATGTTCTACCCTCAGGTGCTTTGGAGAATAGTTTGACTCCCTCTTCTTTGTGGCAGCTCCTGAGATATTGGAACACTGCTATCATGTCTCCCCTAGTCCTTCTTTTTATCAAACTAGACATACCCAGTTCCTGCAACCGTTCCTCATATGTTTTAGCCTCTAGTCCCCCAATCATCTTTGTTGCTCTTCTCTGCACTCTTTCTAGAGTCTCAATAAAAGAGGAGTTTCTTCTAGTTTACTCTCAAAACAGCAAGAAAGAGAAGTTCTACAAGGTGGGACTCAAGTGTTTTTTTAAAAAATCATTCACGCCATCTTATCCGTCGGCATATATTTTTTTTTTTTGGTAATTGAGGTTTAGGCCTCCACATGGTGTGCCTGAAGCATGTATTAAAGTAGATGCCCACTGTCCACAGAATGCTCATATTGTGGTACAGGTAGTCCTCAACGTATCACTACAATTGGGAGCAGAATTTCTGTTGCTAAGCAAGGCAGTTGTTAATTGGGTCTAATGCACTCATAGCACTTAGAATTACCCGTCTATACCATTTCACGGTGCTTTTACAGTCCTCTCTAAGCGGTTTACAGAGTCAGCCTCTTGCCCCCAACAATCCAAGACTTCATTTTACCCATCTCCGAAGGATGGAAGGCTGAGCCAACCTTGAGCCCATCAGGATCGAACTCCTGGCAGTCGGCAGAATTAGCCGGCAAGACTTGCATTCTAACCACTGCTGCAACATGCCCCTTTTTGCCACGGTTCTTAAGCGAATCATGTGTTTTTAAGCAGGCCTTGCTTCTCCTCAATGAGTTTGCTTCTTGTAAACCAGCCGAGAAGATGGCAAGTAGTGGTTATATGACCTCAAGATGCTGCAATTGTCGTAAATATATGCTGGTTGCAGAGCATCTGTATTTTGACCATGTGACCATGGAGATGCTGTGATGGTTGTTAAGGTGAGGACCAGTTCTAAGCCGCTTTTTCAACGCTTTTTGTCACTTTGAGTGGTCACTTAAAAGGGTGATTAGTCGAGGATAACTCATACAAGAAAAGTACCGAACGAGACTGCAGTTACAAGAAGCCCTGGGTGTCATTCATATTCTTAAGATGGCCCTGGCATTTGTCAACTATATGTGACCTATTTTTTTCAAAAGTAGGTTCCCTTTTCCTTTATTGTCCTTTTACATTAAGACAAGGTGGCTCAGCGGCTAAGATGCTGAGCTTGTCAATCAGAAAGGTGGGCAGTTCAGTGGTTCGAATCCCTAGCGCCACATAACGGAGTGAGCTCCCGTTACTTTGTCCCAGCTTCTGCCAACCTAGCAGTTCGAAAGCACGTAAAAAAAATGCAAGTAATAATTATACATGTACTAACTGCGGCGTGCATAACTTATGCACAATATTGGAAAAAAGAAAATAAGCCATCAGAGCTAGATATAATCAGAAAAGTGTTGGCCTGTGCAGAAGCAGATAGGCTCACTCTTGAACTTAAAAATTAAAGGGGAATCAGAATATTTTGAAGTCTGGAACAGATTTTATGATTGGTATAAGACAAGGTGACAAGACTGGAACAAACTGTATATATTGTGGTTGGACAGAAGGATGGACAATGTCTTAAGTAGGCTAATAGTTAATGGTTGAGACTAGCTGTATATAATGTGAATGTATGGTCACTTCGACTTCGCGGTACTGCATTGTTTTAAATGTAAAAATAATAAAAAATATATTCAAAAAGAATGCAAGTAGAAAAATAGGAACCACCTTTGGTGGGAAGTTAACAGCGTTCTGTGCGCCTTTGGCGTTTAGTCACGCTGGCCACATGATCACAGAGATATCTTCAGACAGTGCTGGCTCTTTGGCTTTGAAATGGAGATAAATACCGCCCCCTAGAGTCGGGGACGACATACGTGCGAGGGGAAACTGTACCTTTTACTACATTAAAATACTTCCAGCATTAATGATTTCTCAGTTTGTCCCTGTTAATCAGAAGACCCTGGTTTTGATATAAAATGTTCTTGCGGGAATTATAAGCCTGGTGAATATTCTTTGAATGAATGAGTATACAGAAAACATTTGATTTCTAACAACTGTAGGAATCTAGGGTATTTGCCATTTGCTGAATACAATGAGGTTGTACTCTCAACATGCCAAAACTTCTTAAATAAAGAAACTTCAGTTCTCATGTTATTTCAGGGCTGAAACCAAGGGGCCAAGGCAACTTCAGATAGGAAGAGGTAAAACAGAAAACAACTCCAGCTGTACACCTTTTTTTTTTTGTCTGTCTTATCAACAGTTGTTAAATCTGGAGTTTTATGTGGCAGATGCTTGTCTATTGAAATGCTAAAATACCATAGCAGTTTAGCTCCTTCATTTTCTATTACTTTTTTTTCCTATTTTGTGGCCCCACCAGTTCTTGCTTGTAGAATTTCTTGGGGCTCTTCCAATGCACCATTGTTGCTACTTGGTTGTGCTGTTGCTTACAGTCATCCTGGGTGATCTTCATGCAGCAGCTAACTAGTAGCATGCCACTATTTCTTCTGCTTCTTTGCAGGCAATTTTTTTTAAATGTACTGGCTATGTACCGTATTTTTTGGAGTATAAGACGCAGCAAGATTTTGAAGAGGCAAATTTTAAAAAAAGTTTTTGCACTCTGCAGAACTCCAAAAAATGGCCAGTTTTGCGCTCATTTTTGCCCTCCCCAGGCCCCATGAGCACTCTGGAAGCCGCCTAAAGGCTATGCACGGCCATTCTTGCAAAGGGGGCAGGGTTTCGGGAAACTTAGAAACTTTGTTTCAAAAAACAAACAAACAAATAAGTGCTCCAAGAGAGTTTCTCCTGAAGATTATGTAATATAGAAGACTCCAACTTGCAGATCATATAACCTGTCTGGAGAATAATTGAATCCCCAACGTGGCAATGAGATGGATCTTCTCCAATTCCAAATGATCAAGAGGACACCTTTGAAATACATGACAAAGAATGTTCATAGGCTATTTAAAGACCTCAAATGATGTATTTGCCCCAAACCAAAAATATTGGAGATCCCGTGCTACCCGATATGTTACCTAGCATGAGAGGATCTGATGCTAATGTTGATGTAGTAGCAAATTGAAACCATGCCCATTAAGAAGAGCAGCTAAAATGATAGAATCCCTGGAGACTAAACAATATGAAGAATGGTTGCAGGAATTGGGTATGGCCAGTCTAGAGAAAAGAAGGACTAGGGGTGACATGATAGCAGTATTCTAGTATTTGAAGGGCTGCCACAAAGAAGAGGGGGTCAAATTATTCTCCAAAGCACCAGAAAGCAGGACAAGAAACAATGGTTGGAAACTAGTCAAGGAGAGAAGCAATCTGGAATTAAGGAGAAACTTCCTAACAGTGAGGACAATTAACCAGTGGAATAGCTTGCCTCCAGAAATTGTGGGTGCTCCATCACTGGAGGTTTTTAAGAAGAGTCTAGACAATCACTTGTCTGAAATGGTATAGTTCTCCTGCTTGAGCTGGGGGCTTGTCTAGAAGACCTCCAAGGTCCTTTTCACCTCTGTTCTGTTCTGTTTTACTCTACTCTACTCTACTCTACTCTACTCTACTCTACTCTACTCTACTCTACTCTACTCTACTCTACTCTAAATGTGTATATGTAAACCTTGGCCAGAAAGTCTAACATATTTGAAGAACATACAGTTTGGCTATCTAGCTAGACCATCTGTGCCTTATGTTCTTCCTCTGGCATCCTACTTCAGCCTTCTGACTCAGTGTAACTACTTAGTCAAGTGTGGGCCCTGGTTTGGTTCTGGCTTCTCCCACTCTCCTATTTTTCCAGCGTGGTCTCCACTCCTCAGATTTTCCTTTCTCATGGTTCCGTTAGAGTTGACCACAGAGACAGACATGACCTAAGTCTGTTTGTTTGTGACAATGTGTGGGAAATATGGACTTTGCCATAGCCGGAAACAATCCCTTCCACTCACTGAGATATCATCTTCCTTGTGGCCAAACTCAACTGGGTCAACAATACACATCATCTCCTTGCTTGGGGACAGCTTATGACATCTATATGTATACAACCCCAATGTTTGAGTTTGGGAGAACCTTACACCTACCGAGCTAACTCATGCTCTTAGAATAGTACATGAAAGAGAATGTTAAGACAATATAATGTGGTTTTATTCCTTTTCCTTTAAAAAGTATTCTGGGAAACCAAATTGTTTGAGGGATTCTCATTGGATTCTGGAAACTTTTATCATTGATCAAAACACAGTTTAAGTCAGTAGTGACCAGAAAAGGAGGGGGAGGGGGAAGAGTTAACATTTGGCAGATGTTTTGTGGCCAAAGGGATTATGAATCTGTCGATGATCCTAATCCAGTTCCCAGTGGGCAACTGGCCACATCACAAAAACCACCACCACAGTTGGCAAACCGATGGTCAGCTAGATCAAGTTGGCCAAGTCTGGAATAAGTACAGGGAGAGAAGAACAGCCCACCGAGGGGAGAGTTTGCCCAAGCAGGCCATGGCAAAGACCCAAAGAAGTAAGGCTTGACATGGAAAATCCACACTGCATTGGGGATGGAAAACATGTATCTCCAAAATACTCAAACAGTATGCAACAGCATGCAATGCACTGCAATGCAATTTCACATTTTAACAGGACTTCAGCATGGAAATGAAACACATGTTAATTGTTAATGGAGTTAAGCAGGAAATGCCTGCCCTTGATGGATTTTAAACCCAAGATGGTCGCTACTACATTCACGTTTCCACTTGGAGTGGAACTTCTTGATCATGAAGAAATACATCCCTATCAAGAAATGAGCAAATTCCCACTGGTTCATACTATCATATGTGGTGGACATGTCAAAAAGCAAAACAATCTTGGGCAAAAATACATACATGGCTGGAAAAAATGATAATACAACATACAGATTTGAAACCAGAGACATTTTGTTGGGCATTTTATCAGACAAGTATAACAAAGGGAATGTATGTTTGATTTTACATGTATTGACTGCAACGAGAATAGTATTTCCACAATGGAAAAGTAAAGAGATCCCAACATATGATGATGCAATGAGAAAAATATTAGAATGTGCAGAAATGGATAAGCTAACATTTAAAATTAAGAAAAGAAAGAAACTGAATATTTTTTCACTTGGGACTTATTTTATCAATGGTTAGCTGACAAAAACAGGAACTAGAAACAGGGAAATATATGGATCAGTGATATAAGGAAGAAATGTTAACTTGGTTAAAATAATAATAATAATCATCATCATCATCATCATCATCTCCGCCGTTGCCGGTCCCAAGCACAGATGAGAAAGGGTTGGGGTCAGGCTGGCAATCTGACCCCATAAAAACTCGCCAACCCATACAATACGGTGAAAGAAACGAAAGAAACAAACCAGTTATAAGATACACAGCTGGTATAGTTAACTGGACACAAGCTGATTTGGACATTTTGGTCCGAAAAACCAGGAAAATAATGACAATGCACTACAATTTACATCCACGCGGTGACACTGATAGACTATACCTGCCCCGAAAATCAGGTGGCAGAGGGTTATTACAAGTGAAGCAAATAGTTGAAGAAGAAAAACATGCACTGGCTGATTATTTAAAAGAAAGTCAAGAACATCTATTAATCGAAGTAAAGAACAAAAATCTACTGAAGGCCCAACAGACGAAACAAGAATACAAAAAAGATGTGATAAAATCAAGAATGGAGAGTTGGCAGAACAAAGCACTGAATGGTCAATTTCTGGAAAAAATAAAAGATAAAGTGGACAGTGGAAAAACTTGGTTATGGTTAACAACAGGTACATTGAAGAAAGAAACAGAGTCACTAATCCTGGCTGCGCAAGAACAAGCTATCCGAACAAATGCCATTAAGGCCAAAATCGAAAAATCCTCTGATGATGCCAAATGCAGACTCTGCAAAGAAGTTGATGAAACTGTTGACCACATACTCAGCTGCTGTAAAAAAATTGCACAGACTGACTATAAATTGCGGCACAATTCAGTAGCACAAATGATCCACTGGAATTTGTGCAAAAATTATAATATTAAAATAGCAACAAACTGGTGGGAACATAAGCCTGAAAAAGTCACCGAAAATCAGATGGTCAAGATCCTGTGGGATTTTCGTATACAAACAGACAAAATACTGGCACATAACACACCAGACGTCACACTGGTTGAGAAAAATAAGGTTACAATCATAGACATCGCAATACCAGGTGATAGCAGGGTCGACGAGAAGGAACATGAAAAAATCGCGAAATACCAGGACCTAAAAATTGAAATTCAACGATTATGGCACAAACCAGCAGTGGTAATTCCAGTGGTAATCGGCACACTGGGAGCTATTCCAAAAGCACTGGAATTACATTTAAAACAGTTAAAACTTGACAAAATCACCATCAGTCAAATGCAAAAAGCTGCACTGCTTGGATCTGCACGTATATTACGAAAATACGTTACGACGTCCTAGGCCCCTGGGTGGGGCCCGACTAGTAATCAATGCCAAATCCTGCAAAACAACTGGCCGCTGTGATACAATTGAATAATAATAACAATAATAATAATAATAATAATAATAACAATAATAACAACAACAATAATGATGATGATAATAAAAATAAAAATAAAATTGATATTGATGCAAGGAATATTGTTGTGAACATGTTATTATTTCCTAAAATCATTTGCACCCAGAATAGTCATTCTCCTCCAGATGGGTCAAAAAGAATGATGAGATCTACCAGAAGGTGAATTTGGGGGCTGAAAGTATGAGGACTAGCGATGAAGGCTGAAGAGAGCAAACTGTGGAACAGAAAATAGTCTCATGCAACAAGGAGGACCATTTTCAGAACTCACATCCTGCTTTCTTAGATGATGAATCACCTGTATGCTTTATGACCGTGAAGGTGAACCTATGGCACACATGCCACAGGTGGCATGCGGAGCCCTCTCTGAGGGCAAGCAAGCCGTCGCCTAGCTCAGCTCCACGGCACATGCGGCTCCCACCAGCCAGCTGATTTTGGGATCTCTGCCGCACATGTGGGATATGTGCACACATGCACGGGGGCACGCGCGCATGTGCGGGGGTGGGGGGAGCATGGGGGTACAGTGCTCCCTCCTCTCATTTTGGTCCCAGGAGGCTTCAGGGAGGCCTGCTAGGCCCAAAACAAGCCACGGGGGGGGGGGGGTGCAGTGCCCCACCACACCCTATTTTTGGTCCCAGGAGGCTTCAGGGAGGCCTGCTAGGCCCAAAACAAGCCACGGGGGTGCTGTGCCCCACCACGCCCCACTTTTGGTTTCAGGAGGCTTCAGGGAGGCCTGCTAGGCCCAAAACAAGCCACAGGGGTGCTGTGCCCCACCACGCCCCACTTTTGGTTTCAGGAGGCTTCAGGGAGGCCTGCTAGGCCCAAAATAGGGCACGGGGAGGTTGTGCACATGCATGGGGGGAGCGTGGGAGAGTGTGTGAATGTGTGGGGGGGGGGTGGAGAGCACGGGGAAGTCATGCGCGCGTATGCAGGGGGGTGGGCACATTGCATTATGGGTGTGGGCACGTGCCCGTGATTTTGGCACGCAAGGAGAAAAAGGTTAGCCATCACTGGCTTTACAATATTTCCAGAACGGACTAGGTCAACCGTACGTGAGAACAGAAAAGGTGCAGATCACCATTGACCAAGTAAAGATGGCCCACTTAACAAAAGATGGAATGGTCATAGTTCTGTTACAGTTAATTCTAGGAGAGCCAGAAATATTGGAAGAAAATGGTAGGGGTTTTTCTAAAACCATTTCCGTGTCATCCTAACTTGAAAGTTGATAAGTGGATACGTGCAATTACACTCTGGAATTTGAGGCTAAAACATTTGAAGGAAGCTAATATGACTGGAGGCTAAAACATATGAAGAACGGTTGCAGCAACTGGGCATGTCTAGTTTCATGAAAAGAAGGACCAGGGGAGACATGATAACAGTCTTCCAATATCTCAGGGGTTGCCACAAAGAAGAGTTAGTCAAGCTATTCTCCAAAGCACCTGAGGGTAGAACAAGAAGCAATGGGTGAAAACTAATCAAGGAGAGGAGCAACTTAGAACTGAGGAGAAATTTCCTGACAGTGAGAACAATTAATCAGTGGAACAGAAGTTGCCTCCAGAAGTTGTGAATGCCCCAACACTGGAAGTCTTTAAGAAGATGTTAGATAGCCATTTGTCTGAAACGGTATAGGGTTTCCTGCCTAGGCAGTGGGGTTGGATTAGAAGACCTCCAAGGTCCATTCCAACTCTGTTATTCTATTCTACTCTATTCTATTCGATTTACTCAACCTAGTAGCTTGCAGGACTCAATAAGGAAAATATATATTCAGCAACTATTATTAAAAGAGAGCTGCTATTCAACACGGGTATAATCTATTAGACTTTTAGTCAAATTCTGCTGAACTAAGGCTTCCTTTTTGAGAAGATCTATGAACAATGGGCCAGCTTCCCTGAAGCTCATTGTGGTTAATTTCCCCCCTCCCACACACACACACACACCAAAAAAAATGTGAGTGTATGGTGATGAGCTTTAAATTGCATGCTCAAGCCAAACAGGAGGTTCAGTGAATTCCTGTAAGTGATGAATTTTTACAGTAAACCATTGGGGCTCCCTAGATTTCCATGGTATCTTAATGCAGTCAATCTATCCATGTGTCACAACATTGTTGTTAGGTAACTAGGATCTAAAAAGAGGAGTTTGAAAAAATTATAAGCTGTAGGGGTCCCTGATCTACAATATAATATCATCTTTTTTGGTGTTGTGTTGACAAGGTACTGTGGATTGTCAGAGAACTGTTCTGATTCTTCTTTCTCTAGTTTTGAGGTGAAAACAGACATAAAAGGTAAACGTTCCCCTCGCAAATATGTGCTAGCCGTTCCCGACTCTAGGGGGCGACGCTCATCTCCGTTTCAAAGCCAACGAGCCAGGGCTGTCCAAAGACGTCTCCGTGGTCATGTGGCTGGCATGACTAAATGCTGAAGGCGCACGGAACGCTGTTACCTTCCCACCAAAGGTGGTTCCTATTTTTCTACTTGCTTTTTTACATGCTTTCGAACAACTAGGTCGGCAGAAGCTGGGACAAGTAACGGGAGCTCACTCCATTACGCGGCGCTAGGGATTCGAACCACCGAACTGCCAACCTTTCTGATCGACAAGCTCAGCGTTTTAGGGACATTTTCAGTAGAGGTTAAAAAAGTCAAAATGACAGCCACATCTTCCAGATCGAGTGGGACAACCATAAAAAAAAAAAAGATGGAGCTTCAATTGTGGGACTATGAAGGTCAACTGGGCAGTTTTGAGATGCATCCACCGAATCTTTGTCTGAAATGTAAGCAGCAGTAGCGTTCACCCAGCGAGTAAACTGGCTGGCTCTCCAATTCACATGGAGCAAATCTGGTCCAGTTCACACCTGCGCAACCCGTCTGTGTCTTTGGCAAGGCTTTGTGAACTCATTGGCAGGGATTGTGTGGCAAGCATGTCGACATGGAAAAGGGTTCCCTGAAGCTACGAAGTCTGAGAAGAGGCTGCTGTAATTAAGTGAAACCCATGGAAAGATGCCAGGGCTGCCTTTGGCACAAGCCACCTCTAATTGTTCCCAGTACAAGTTGAGATAAATTCTTTCACGGCATTAAGTAGCATCAGTCATCACTTCAATTATCTCCTGAGATGGTTTTGCAGGGAAGGCAGCCTGTGCCATAAAGGTAAGGGCGAGGAACAATGGTAGCTGAAGAGGTCCCAAGCAGGCGAAGCGATGAGATACCCTTGGAAAACGCATTATGCAATATTCAGAAGAGCAAAAGACGGGGTTGAGTTACGTGCAATAACAAAGGGTTTGAACAGAGTGGCTGATAAAGGCAATTGGAGCAGTCAAAAGAGGGTGCATTCGTTTGGACTCCGGAGACAGAAAAAAATGAAACAATTCCAAACAAGGATCTCTTTAAGAATCTTGTCTTCAAATTATCCACTGGGATCTTGTTCTAGGTCTGAACTGCACCAGGAGTTTCCTCTACTGCAATAAATCACTAAAAAAATAACCTGAATAATAGCAATAGCACTTACTTATATACTGCTTCACAGTGCTTTACAGCCCTCTCTAAATGGTTTACAGTCAGCCTATTGCCCCCCACCCCCCAAACAATCTGGGTCCTGATTTTACTGACCTCGGAAGGATGGAAGGCTGAATCAACCTTGAACCAGTCAGAATCAAATTGCTGAATTCCTAGTAGCTGGCAGTCAGCAGAAGTTGCCTGCAGTACTGCATTCTAACCACTGCACCACCACGGCTCATGCTAGATAGATAGCAATAGCAATAGCACTTAGACTTATAGACCGCTTCACAGTGCTTTACAGTCCTCTTTAAGCAGTTTGCGGAATCAGCCTATGGCCCCGAACAATCTGGGTCTTTATATTACCCACCTTGGAAGGATGAAAGGCTGAGTCAACCTTGAGCCTGGTGAGATTCGAACTGCCAAATTACAGGCAGCTGGCAATCAGCAGAAGTAGCCTGCAGTACTGCTCTCTAACCACTGCACCACCGCGGAAATATTAGCCTTCACAAAGACTAGATTAGCACCCATTTCCCACATATTTGATTTCTTACCTGGATGGGTTCGGTTATTTTTTTTCTAAGAGAGGAAACACACAGTCATATGACTCTCCCATTGGACATGGTCCAGCCCAAACACAGATTGGCCTGCAAAGTAAGAATCACTTGTTGCCTTGTCTATGCTGGGAATTTAAAAATGAAGCTCCCTTGCTTTGCACCATCTGTTCTCCTAACATTTTTGAATCTTCTTAACCTATCTATCTAACCTAGCTAACAAAATGAAATGCAATGTAGAGAGAAGTAAGGCAAGAAAAACCAAAAGTGCAAATATAGACTGGGTGAAACCAGGCTTAATAGCAGTAACTGTGAGAGGGATTTTGGAGTCTTAGTGGGCAACCATTTAAATATGAGCCCACAGTGTGCAGCAGCAGCCAAAAAAAGCTAATGCAATCCTAAATTGCATTAACAGAAGGATACAATCAAGATCAAGTGAGGTACTAATGCCACTCTATAAAGTAAGACCACATCTAGAATGCTGCATCCAGTTTTGGTCACTACACTATAAAAAAGATGTTGAGAGTCTAGAAAGAGTGAGGAGAAGAGCAACCAAGATGATTAGGGGATTGGAGGCTAAAGCATACAATGAACTGGGCATGGCTAGTCTAGTGAAGGGAAGGACCAGGGGAGGCATGATAGCAGTCTTCCAATATTTGAAGGGCTGCCACAGAGAGGGTCAAGCTATTTTCCAAGGTACCCGAAGATCAGACAAAGAATAATGGATGGAAATTGATCAAGGAGAGATTCAACCTGGAAATAAGGAGAAATTTCCTGATAGTGAAAACAATCAACCAATGGAACAGAAGTTGCCTTCGGAAGTTGTGGGAGTTTCATCACTGGAGGCTTTCAAGAAAAGACTGGACTGCCATCTGTCAAAATGTTGTGGGGTCTCTTGCTTGGAGGGTTGAACTAGATGACCTACAAGGTCCCTTCCAACTCTGTTAATCTGTGGGTCTCATATTAACTTTTGGGTCCCTACTCAAAACTTTCTGGAATGAGTTAGAAAATCTGGAAGGAACCTCATTTGGTGGCAGTGTTTCCACCTATATGGAAAGTAAGGAAAATGAGTTTGATGGAAATATGCCAGTTCCATCACCAAAGTAAAAGGTCACCCCTTTTCGAGTAAATCGAGTAAAAAAAATAAAGAATTGGACATCACCTGGAAATGACCAATTACTTGGTTTCTGGCTCAAATACCTGACCAGTTTACATGCAATATTGGCCAGGCAACTGAATGAAATTTTACAAAATGGTCAAATTGATGAATGGTTGACAACTGGAAAAACATACTTGATTCAGAAAGATGCAACTAAAGGAACAATACCTGAAAACTACAGACCAATAACATGCTTGCCAACAACCTTCAAATTACTTACAGGCATTATTGCAGATAATATTATGGATCATTTGGAAACAAACAACATCTTGCCAGTAAAGCAAAAAGACAACAAAAGAAGGAGTAGGGGCACAAAAGATCAGCTCCTGATTGATAAAATGATATTAGAAAATTGTAAGAAAAGAAAAACGAACTTGAATATGGTCTGGATTGATTATAAAAAGGCATTCGACTCATTGCCACATAGTTGGATCATAAAATGCTTAGAAACAACTGGCATTAGCAAAAATATTACATCCTTCACTGAAAAGGCGATGAAACAATGGAGAACTGAGTTGGCAGTAGGGAATGAGAACTATGGAATGGTTAATATCAAGCGAGGAATTTTCCAGGGTGATTGACTTTCACCTCTTCTCTTCATCATTGCAATGATCCCGCTATCAGTAATCTTAAAAAAAATGAAATTAGGCTACCAAACAGCCAAAGAAGCTGAAAAAAATTCACATTTATTATATATGGATGATTTGAAACTCTATGGTAAGTCAGAAATAGAAATCCAATCACTGACAAACACAGTCCGAGTATTCAGCACCGATATTTCAATGCAGTTTGGCATGGAAAAATGTGCCACTGTATCCATAAAAAGGGGCAAAATCACTGCGTTTGAGGGAATTGAAATGCCCAATGGCCAACTAATTAAATGCAATGAAAATGAAGCCTACAAATACTTAGGCATTCTGCAATTGGATAACATCAAACATGAAGAAGTAAAAACTATTGTCAGGAGAGAGTACACCAACAGAGTTAGGAAAATTTTGAAATCTAAATTAAATGGTGGAAATACAATCAAGGCCATAAATACATGGGCAATACCAGTTATAAGATACACAGCTGGTATAGTTAACTGGACACAAGCTGATTTGGACATTTTGGACCGAAAAACCAGGAAACGAATGACAATGCACTACAGTTTACATCCACGCAGTGACACTGATAGACTATACCTGCCCCGAAAATCAGGTGGCAGAAGATTATTACAAGTGAAGCAAATAGTTGAAGAAGAAAAATATGCACTGGCTGATTATCTAAAAGAAAGTCAAGAACATCTATTCATCGAAGTAAAGAACAAAAATCTACTGAACATCACACTGGTTGAGAAAAAAAAGGTTACAATCATAGACATCGCAATACCAGGTGATAGCAGGGTCGACGAGAAGGAACATGAAAAAATCGCGAAATACCAGGACCTAAAAATTGAAATTCAATGATTATGGCACAAACCAGCAGTGGTAATTCCAGTGGTAATCGGCACACTGGGTGCTATTCCAAAAGCACTGGAATTACATTTAAAACAGTTAAAACTTGACAAAATCACCATCAGTCAAATGCAAAAAGCTGCACTGCTTGGATCTGCACGTATATTACGAAAATACGTTACGACGTCCTAGGCCCCTGGGTGGGGCCCGACTAGTAATCAAGGCCAAATCTGGTGAAACAACTGGCCGCTGTGATACAATTTAATAATAATAATAATAATAATAATAATAATAATAATAATAATAATAATAATAATAACAACAACAACAACAACAACAACATCAACAACAACAATAAATGATTCGTCATTTGGAACACAACATGGCAGATATCACAGCTATCAAAAACCGAAACATACAATTTATTGACATTGTGGTACCAGAAGATGCCAGAGTCGAAGAAAAAAAATCACGAAATACCATGATATGGCCATCAAAACTACCCGATTATGGATGAAACTTGTAACAATGATACCTATTATCATCGGGGCACTTGGCACCATGTCCAAGAATTTTATACATCAACAAATTGCAGCTTCCTGCAATAACTCCAGCGGAACTGCAAAAAACTGTGCTACTCAGAACATCGTATATTTTAAGAAGGTCCTTGGTTGATACCTAGGATGCTGGCAGCAACCCGTATTAGCCATTAACACCAATCAGTGGTATTTGTGATACATTTTTGAATGTTCAGTTGACTGAGTTTTATGTTTAATAATAATAATAACAACAACAATCAATCAATAACAAAATAACAATAACAAAATAACAAATAATAAAATTGATCAGTGGGTGCAGCAAAAGTTCACAAACTGACTACCTACAATGCCATGACCGCGTTGCTAAGATCATTCACTGGAAATTGTGCCAAAAGTTTGGATTTGAGTACAGCAAAAACCACTGGGACCATCAGGTTGAGAAGGTTTTAGAGAATGAGAAAGTCAAGATCTTGTGGGACTTCAGAATCCAGACTGACAGGCACTTGGCCCACAACACACCTGACATAACAATAGTTGAAAAGAAAAAAGTATGGTTCATTGACATTGCGATATCTGGAGATGCACGAATTGAAGATAAACAGCAAGAAAAAATCACAAAGTACCGGGACTTGCAAATTGAAGTTGAGCGACTGGGGAAAAAGAAATCGTGTGTTGTCCCGATTGTAATTGGAGCCCTTGGAGCAATACTTAAAG
Organism: Natrix helvetica; assembly: GCF_964273705.1. Taxonomy (NCBI): domain Eukaryota; kingdom Metazoa; phylum Chordata; class Lepidosauria; order Squamata; family Natricidae; genus Natrix; species Natrix helvetica. The sequence continues at coordinate 75,478,836 of NC_138553.1, forward strand.
GGCTGCCTCGCTATTTAGAAATTTTAAATTTACCTGTCTTGAACATTCTGATTCTACAAAAAACCGCCCTACTTGGAACAGCTTATATCCTTCAACGTTACCTTAACAGTTCCTAGGTCCTTGGTTAGGACTCAAGCTGTTAGGCTACCAACCGCCCCAAAGGCTGTGAATCTCATCAAAGATTAACTAAGCAATAACAACAACAACAACAACAACAACAACAGCAGCAACAGCAACAGCAACAGCAACAGCAACAACAACAGAGTTGGACCTTATAGGTCCTCTAGTCCAAGCCCCTGCTTAGGCAGGAAACCCTACACCACTTCAGACAAATGGATATCCAACATCTTCTTAAAGACTTCCAGTGTTGGGGCATTCACAACTTCTGGAGGCAAGCTGTTCCACTGATTAATTGTTCTCACTGTCAGGAAATTTCTCCTTAGTTCTAAGTTGCTTCTCTCCTTGATTAGTTTCCACCCATTGCTTCTTGTTCTACCCTCAGGTGCCCTGGAGAATAGTTTGACTCCCTCTTCTTTGTGGCAGCCCCTGAGATATTGGAACACTGCTATCATGTCTCCCCTAGTCCTTCTTTTCATTGAACTAGACATACCCAGTTGCTGCAACAGTTCTTCATATATTTTAGCCTCCTGTCCCTTAAGTTGCTCTTCTCTGCACTCTTTCTAGAGTCTCCACAACTTTTTTACATCGTGGTGACCAAAACTGAATGCAGTATTCGAAGTGTGGCCTTACCAAGGCATTATAAAGTGGCTTTAACACTTCACATTAGCAAGGAAGGTTTCAAAATGTGTCTATCACACTGCTTCCCTGTAATCTACCACTTGCTCTACAAGTCATGTTGCTTTTTGGACTTGCTGGACACAATCTTTTGGATCAAACATTTTATGGTAGAAAACTATGGACAACTAGTAGTATGAAACATTTTTGATACAACAGATCATAGCTCAGTGCAGAGGCAGATTTCCCCCGCCTTGTTTTCCTCCCCAAAAGCTAGGTGCATCTTATACTCCAAAAAATACAGTATGTGAATCAAGCTTTGACAGATATACCGTATCACTGACTCTGTAGGACTGGGGAGTTGGATGACATGGCACACTCTTCAAATCCAGAGTACTCACATCTAATCCATTTTCTCCAAAACTGAGGTTTGCCCTAAAGGCTAATGAAGCAGGAGGCTACGTGATTAAAAAGTAACACTTTCAACAGGAGCAGAAAAATTCAGAAAAAAGGAGCCACCATACCTGCAATCTTGATTTCTCATCATGCCTTTGTGCAGGTATGAAAGCTCTGAGGGAAATAATAAGGCCAATAGGACTCCAGCTTTGACTGCATCTGTATTATACTCATTATACAAATTATGACTTTATAATCATAATGTAAATGGGATTGGATTAGTAACGTCATTTCTAACTTCATAATTCTATGGTTTTAATTATACACAACCGTATTCATATTAGTGATCATATGGGGAAATTGATACCGAGAGACCCCTTCACAGATATCCAACCAGCCCCAAAGCATACATTTCATCTATTGCTCAGTTATCAATCCAATTAAAAGTCAACAGATTTTCCAAGTTAAAAATATCTTAAATGTAGTGGAATGTAGTCTTGATTCCCAGAAGGGAGGAGCAAGAAACAGCAAAGTTTAAATAGTTGGGTTGAGAGGAAGAGAGTTAAAGCAGTTCCTCCCTAAAGATAAAGGTTCCCCTTGTACATATGTGCTAGTCATTAATGACTCTAGGGGGCGGTGCTCATCTCCGTTTCAAAGCATTTGAATTGCATTTTTACATGCTTTCGAACTGCTGGGTTGGCTGAAGCTGGGACAAGCAACGGGAGCTCACTCCATTACGCGGCACTAGGGATTCGAACCGCCGAACTGTTGACCTTTCTGATTGACAAGCTCAACATCTTAGCCACTGTAGAAAAATAGGGACCACTTTGGTGGGAAGGTAACAGCGCCCTGTGCCTCTTCGGCGTTTAATCATGCTGGCCATATGACATACAGAGATGTCTTCGAACAGTGCTGGCTCTTTGGCTTTGAAACGGAGATGAGCACTGCCCCCTAGAGCCAGAAACGACTAGCATGCATGTGCGGGGGAATCTTGACTTTTTACCTTACTCCTTATACTAACAAAATAAGAAAACTTGAAACTGGCCATGAGAGTTCAATGTCTAGTATTTGTTCGCTATTCTGAATGTTCTCCGGCAAAAGTCTTCCTTCACCTGTTTTCCCCACTCACTCCCAACCCAAACAGGGCCTACTCTGTTTGTTATTCTTAACCCCAATTGTAGAGGAAGGTATCAACCACAGCTATTAGTAGGAATGACTTCAGCTGGCAAGCTCAGAGCTACTCTGGATTGCAATCAACTCGCTTCCTCCTTGGACTCCTCACCAAACAGCATGCTACATCAGAAGTCCCATGGTTACGGCAGAGAATGGAATCTGCATTTCTCCAAGACTTCAGAAACAGCAGGGGCAGAAGCTGAAGAACAGCGCATTGGCCAAGCCACACAAGAAGACTAGACTTTGAAGTGAGTCCTCCTAGCTCCAAGGACAACACGGTCTCTCCTGGAACCTTCTCAGAAGGCTTCCACATCAGTTTTCATGCTGTCCAGATAAATGTCTACACGCTGCAGGCCTTCCATTTAGTGTAAAAGTATCTTTGCACTATTAAGAATATGATCCAGCCAAGGGAGACATCTAACAGTGCTGTACTTGTCCATGAAAATCAGAAGCATTTAGGTGAAGTGTTTAATCTTCCACATTTTGTTCCAACCGTCCTAGCCAACTGTGAAGTCTCTTCCACCATACAAGTGCTCTTCAAAGCATGTAAGACTGAAAAATAAGCACCTCTCTTCTTAAAGAACTGCATATTTCCTGGGAAATGTCTTTTTATTAGGCAGTTATTAAGAAAGGGATGGAAAAGTAAAACTTGCAACTCTGTCATGTTTTTATTCAAATCTACAATGTCTTCGGCAAATAGATGGGGAAGAAATGGAGGTAGTGACAGATTTCATTTTCCTGGGCTCCAAGATCACCGCACATGGGAACTGCAGCCAAAAAATGCTTGCTCCTGGGGAAGAAAGCTATGGCAAATCTAGACAGCATACTAAAAAGCAGTGACATCATCCTGCCAACAAAAGTGTGTATAGTCAAGGCTATGGTTTTCCCAGTTGCATTGGATGGCTGTGAAAGTTGGACCATAAGAAAGGCTGAGCGCCAAAGAATGGAGGCCTTTGAACTATGGCGCTGGAGAAGACTCCTGGGAGTCCCATGGACTGCAAGGCGATCAAACCAGTCAGTTCTAGAGGAGATCAACCCTGACTGCTCTTTAGAAGGCCAGATCCTGAAACTCTATGGCACATAGAACCCTCTCTGTGGGCATGGGCGCTGTTGCCAGCTGTTCTTCCAGTTTCTGGCCAGCTGCTCTTCATGGGTGCAGGAAAATGGCCTAGAAACAGCTTGGAAACGGGCAATTTTTCTTGGCATTTTTCAGGCTGTTTTGGTACGCCGGTCAGCTGGTCTTCGTGGGCACTGGAGCTCTGGAAAATGCCCTAAAAATGCCCCCAAAACAAGCGGGTTTGGGGGCCAGAAAACAGCCCAAAAAACTGCCTGAAAATGGCCTGAAAAATGGCCCAAAAACAGGCGTGTGCATGCCATCCAGCTGGTCTGTGGGTTTCCAGCACTCTGGCGGACGTGTTCCAGTTTAGGCACTTGGTGCCAAAAAGTTTCGCCGTCACTACTCTACACCAAACTGGCTCTCATCCACTTTATACACAACGGCACTTTCCACTCTTAATTTCAATTACTAGAAATTTTCACCACCGCTTCCCTTTCCCTTCCCTAAAGGGGTGAAATTTCTACCTGTGGTTTTAGCTTACAGGAATCATTAGAGCCTTGATGACAATGTTTTGGGTCTTTTCTTTCATTGCTTGCTTTCATAGGATGCCCATGAATTTTAACTGTTCACAGCCCAGCCTCTGAATTTTGATCACATGATCCAGGCGGATGCTGCAAAGATCGTCCCTGTGAAAAATGGTCATAAGTCACCATTTTTCAGCGCCATTGTAACTTTGAATGGTCACCAAACAAACTATTGTAAGTCAAGGACTACCTGTATTTTGTTTCTGTTGCTTATGCTCTATGCCACCCAGAGTTGTATTCAGAAGTGGGATTCAGCCGGTTCGGACCGGTTCACCCGAACCGGTAGCGGAAATCATGGGAGGGCTCACCCATCCGCCCCGACTGTATGCCCTCCTATTTAGGCATGTTTTTGAGGCCGAGCGCATATGTGGAAGTCACATGTGAGAGCAAAGCGCATGCGTGGAAGGCCAGGCACATGCGCAGAAGGGGGCGCGTGCATGTGACGTGAGTGGCAGCACGCGGGACGAACCGGTGGTATCAAAATGTGGAACCCACCGCTAGTCGTAACCATATAAATAAATAAAATGGTACCTGGAGCATGTGACCAGAACCTCACTCCTTTTTTTAAAAAGTTTTTTTTATTGTTTTAATTAAACAAAAACACAAAAAAAGAATCATCCTTCCTTACATCTTATAGAAAGTGTGTCGATTGGTTACAAATAATTTTCCTCCGTTTCTACCACAATCATACATATACTTCCTTCATATCGAATAGTACCTTTTACATCTGAAATCTTCATGTATTTTACTATCAATGTACCACCATTCTCATTTAACTAAAATTATTTAAACATGCTTTTATCTGAAATCATTTGTATTTAAAAACACAACCACCTACTGGCATTCATTGGTAATTTCAATAAACCTCCTATAACATTGCACCTTGTGACATATTCTAAAAAAGAAATCAATTAATAAAATATCTAAGCATTCCCCCCCACTTTTCCCCCCCCCAATTCACTATTTAGAGCTTTTATCTAATTGCTTTTACCAATGCCAACACATGTAGATATCATTAAACATTATCCGTTAACGTTTCCCTGTTATTATTGTAGTTAATTAAAAATTATTTACTATATATATATCACATCTACTCTCATCAGACCCAAGAAAGATTCCATTTTTATACATAGTCTAAACAAAAAATTGTTAATAAAATTTATAAGTCTTTTACCCAGGTCTCAATTTACTATTTATAACCTCACTCCTTTTTATGGATATGCAACACGCCTAAATAAAATTTGGGGCTACCCAAGTGCTGCTGCAACCACTATTTTGAATTGCTCCACGCCCTCGCTCACAGACACGCTTGCATGTTTCATCCGTCTGAACGCTTTCAAAGATGCAGGTCCTGGGAACTCCTTATCTGTAACTCCCAGCAAGGGGTAGGGCCAAAAGTGAAAGAGGCCACAGCCAACTCAGGAGATGAGGAAGTTCATAATTATATTATTCAACTAATCTCTATGCATGATTGAACTGTAAGGAAATATTTTGCATTCTTCCATGATTAAGTGTCCAGAAGTGGCTGAGTCAAAAAATCTGCATTTCTTACCTGCAGGCAAACACACCCAAGAATAAGCCCTTTTAAACCCTGGCATACACCCCTCCTCCCAGCCCTCTTCTTTTCTCACCGAAGAAAATGTAACATAGTGGATTCCAGAGAATCCAAAAGTCTTCTGAACCCCAAAGGTACCTCCGCAACTCCCTCCCTCCCGCCCTTCTTTTCATTTATTTCTTTATTAATCTATAGTCACTGGCCAAATTACATCATCCTTTCTTCCAACTCCACCCCACAGTTCTAGTACTCCAAGCGTTCTCAGGAGCATGTGTGAAAAGGACACCTGACAGGAGAATATGTAGGACAGGTGCCTGGTCTTCTGAAAACCAAGCATGGTGATGTTGTTTGTGGTGGAACTCATGAAGGGAATAAAAGGTTCCACAGGCACAATTCAGAGTCCAGATCAATATCTTGTCCTTTCTTGTATATGCAAGAAACAAGAAGGGTGAATGACAAAGTTGATCATAGACTTTCCTTATCTAATCTTATTCTTGATTTTATGCTGAAGGATGAAATTCAAACTCAAGAGTCTACTTTTAGTTAGCACTGCAACCCATCTGTCTGTCTGTCTATCTTTCTATCATATCTATCTATCTCTCGGTATCTATCCATCCATCCATCCATCCATCTATCTCTTAGTATCTGTCTATCCATCCATCCATCTATCTCTCAGTATCCATCCATCCATCCATCCATCATCTATCTATCTATCTATCTATCTATCTATCTATCTATCTATCTATCTATCTATCATCTATCTATCTATCTATCTATCTATCTATCAACTATCTCCCGGTATCTGTCTGACTGTCTATCATCCCTCTGTCTGTTTGTCTGTCTGTCTGTCTGTCTGTCTGTCTGTCTGTCTGTCTGTCTATCTATCTATCTATCTATCTATCTATCTATCTATCTATCATCTATCTATCATCTATCTATCTATCTATCTATCTATCTATCTATCTATCTATCTATCTATCTATCTCCCAGTGTCTATCTGTCTGTCTGTCTGTCTGTCTATCTATCTATCTATCCATCCATCCATCCATCCATCCATCCATCCATCCATCCATCTCCCAGTATCTGTCTGTCTATCGTCTGTCTGTCTGTCTATCTATCTATTAAATTTGTTTGCCACTCATGTAGCCACAAGTCGGCTCTGGATAGCTTACAACATTGAAATAAATCCATAAATATAAACATACATTCATAAGTATGAATATATAAAATATCAATCAATCAATAAATAAATAAAATAAAACCTGTCTATGGAAAAATACCTAAGCCGTAACTAAGCCCCTCTCTCCAGTTCTGATGTCCCTCCTGGGATTCCAATACCTGGAATATGCACACTGCAAAATGCAGAGATGCCTTCTGGTTGTTGATTTGCATGACAATTTCACGTGAGTAGGGAAAAGACTCCTTTTTAAAAAATCAGTTTCTTACTCCATTTTGTATCTCCCCAATAATACCTTCAGGACAGTCCAAAGAGAGAAAAGAAAGATTATCCCTGAATCTCTTGGTGGGAGAAGAGTGGGCAACTATGACCCCTTTACGACCTATGGACTCTATTCCCAGAATTCTTGACCCAGATATGCTCACAGGCTGACTCAAGAATTCTGGGATTTGATGTCCAAAGGTCATAAAAGGTACATAGCTGCCCATCCCTGGTCTGGGAGATACTTTCTCATGCATTTCAGCCTCCCACCCTTCCTCTACTCATGGAGTATGATTGGTGGTCTCCAAACCTTTCTTCTCTATTTATTAACCATATCTTGGTGTCCACCTGCAAGACTCTCTTTGGAAAAAAAGGTTCACAGCGTTCTGTGCATCTTTGGTGTTGAGTCATGCCGGCCACATGACCACGGAGACGTCTCTGGACAGTGCTGGCTCTTTGGCTTTGAAACAGAGATGAGCACCGCCCCCTAGAATCGGGAACAACTAGCACATGTGTGTAGGGGAACATTTACCTTACCTTCATTCTCTGTGGATTTCTCTAGAATCCACAATTATGTGATAAAGAAAGGACAGGAAGGGGCTAAAATGTGCCTTAGCTAACACCTTTCCATGCACTAGCTTTTCTCCTGGGGATCTTATTTCTGACTGAGATACAACAGAGGAGTAAGGAAAACATTTCTGCCCTCCTTCAATCCCTTCCTAACATCTTTACTTGAATCTCACTTCAATCCTGAAGCATTAATTTATCTTATTATTAATCCTGGTCAGGCTCAAAGCATCAAAACCGGATTTGTTAAGCATCCCGCAAGTTGGTTTTTGTAGCTGCCTGTGTGGTTTGCCTGATTTATAGTATACGTTGCAGTTTACAGTTACTATTTGCAGCGATTCAGCTAATGAAATCCTTACGAGAATTTGAATACAATACTAAATGCCCCCAAACAGAAGTATAAATGAGGGGTCTTATCTAGGGCAGCCATTCTAGCTGAGAGCCTCAGTCCAACACTCGGGAAATTTCATCCAAGACTTGATCTACTCCAAGAACAATCTAAAAATAATCCAAGAATATCCAATAATATAATAAAATGGTAGTAAGACCAACACCTGGAATACTGCAAACAATTTTGGTCACCATACTGCAAAGAAGATGTTGAGACTTTGGAAAAAGTTCAGAGAAGAGCAACTGATATGATCAAAGGCCTGGAGACTAAACCATACGAAGAACGGCTGCGGGTTTTGGGTCTAGCTAGTCTAAGGGAAAGAAGAATTAGGGGTGACATGATAGCTGTATTTCAGTATTTGAGAGGCTGCCACAAAGAAGAGCGGGTCAAATTATTCTCCAAAGCACCAGAGGGCAGGACAAGAAACAATGGTTGGGAACTAATTAAAGAGAGAAGCAACCTGGAATTAAGGAGAAACTTCCTAACAGTGGGGACAATTAACCAGTGGAACAACTTGCCTCCAGAAATCATGGGTGCTCCAGATGTTTTTAAGAAGAGACTGGACAGTCACTTGTCTGAAACGGTATAGGGTCTCCTGCTTGAGGAGGGGGCTTGATTAGAAGACCTCCAAGGTCCCTTCCAGCTCAATTCTATTCTAATATCTAATCCAAGGATAATGTCATCCAGCTCAGATCACTTCAGAGGCTTTCCACTTTAACTCTCTAGATGTAGGAAAACAGAGATCTATTCTCATTGTGTTTCCTTGTAACTGCTACCACGTTGCAAGAATCTACGGTTGGTATTGTACATTTATTCATGTGTTATTATGTATATAAAAAGGTTAATGCATCCTGCTCAATCAGTTATCTGGGTGCGCTTTCTGGATTTGATTTTTTGCAACAAACTCTGACACATTTCCAATTCAAGCAAACTTTGATTGCAGGGATTTCTCAATTATCGCTAAAATCAAGAAATATTGTTTTACGTCGCCTGCGAATTCCTAAGCATGCTAATCATACTCTGTTAACGAAGGAAACAAAATTCCTTCCTGGCTTTAAATCCCCATGGGAAAGCGAAGTCAAATTAGCATTTTGCAAACGATAACGATAAAGTGGGGCACTTGTTCCTCATTCCGAGACAAAGGGCGTAGAGAGACAGAGAGAAGGTTGTGTGCTACAAACATGAGGATAATGTAACCAAAGAAAACAGCTCCTTAGATCAATGGGTTTCGGTAGCACTCATCTTTCATAGATTTCTATGAGTTAAGACACGCCTCTCACCGTATAATATTGATGCACATTATAGGCAGAATAAAAAAAAATGTTCCATGCGATCATATACGATGAACTTCCAGTGGCATCTGAGTCACACACAAGAAAGACTCTGAGCTTTGATGGCAAAATGCAGTCACACATCTCAATTTTTGTGGGCGTTGTTTAGCAGACACTCTCGCAAACATCCATTAATATTCACCAAACATTTCATATTTCACCTCTCCTGGCAGGCGGCACTGAATTCCTTTTTATATTATGCATTTTTATGTACATCATCTATATATTCGAGCTGATGTTTATTAGTCAGGCTATTCTTCCCAGAGCTGAAATAGCATCACTATGTAGGGCAGGGGTGTCAAATTCTAGGCCCGGAGGCCGGATTGGCACATAGGGTGCTTAGATGTGGCTCAAGGGGCTGCCCTGGTAGCAAAAATGCCAGCGAAAATGGGCTCCCAAGCTCTGTTTTCGACTGGGATGGCCTCCTGCAACTCTCTGCCAGAGAAAACGGAGTTCTGTTTTTCACCGGCAGAGGGTAGCAGGAGGCTGTTACAGCCAAAAACGGTACTCGGGAGTCTGTGTTCGCTGGCAGAGGGCTCAGGCCACCACAAATACCTCCAACACGTGTGACATCGAGCTGGCCATGCCCATCCTGACCACACACACACACACACCCCGACACCCCCCCCCAAGGTCAAACCCAACCCTGATGTGGCCCACAATGAAATCGAGTTTGACACCCCTGATAAAGCGAGTCCTCAACAGAAAACCATTCATTTCGTGACTGTTGAAAGTTACCTCAGAATTGAAAAAAGTGACTCATGACCGGTCCTTACATTTATAGCCATTGTAGCCCCCCGCCCCTTGGTCAAATAATCAAAATGTGGGTGCTTGCTCACTCATGTGTTTAGGATCATGCGATCACCACTTGTAAACCTTTCCAGCAGTTTCCAAAAAGCAAAGTCGATGGAGGAAGCCAGTTTCGCTTACTGGCTGCGTGACTCATTTAACAACTGCAGCGATTCCCTTTGGCAAAAAGCTCATGAGTTGGGTGCGACTGACTTAACAACAATGTTGCCTAGCAACAGAATTTCTGGTCCCAATTACAGTCCTACGTTGAGGACTATCTGTACTCGCTCTTCCCCTTTCCCAGAACAACAGCCCCGTGAGGTAAATTGGGCTGAGAGCGAAGGCCCAAAGTCCCCCAAGGAATTTCTGTGAGGGAGAGTAGTTTCAAACTTGGATCTCCTCATTCTTAGGCCAAACCTTCACCACAAAACCATCCTGTTTTATAATAATCTAGGGTTGCAAGTTTAGGAATAATTATCCTATTCATAAGCCAGTGTGCAGTAACAATAAGCAAAAAAAAATCACTCCCAAAGAAAATATATTATTACACCATTATTTATTAATCAAAAATTACACGTTGGCTTTCTGGTGTAGATTTTTTTTTAAAAAGCACATAATGACTAGAAAAATACAAATAAAAACAAGTCGCAAACCCATTCAAGTTTTCTGTCTAACATACTGGGGAAGCCTTGGTTTACTTTCAGAAAACTACATTTCTCTTCGAAAAAGATCCTGAAAAGGAAACTGAATTTCTGCCAAGTTTTAATCTTCAAAAGTTGCCATTAGTTAACCAGGAAAAGTACAGTTGCCCACAACACATATATACACACACACCACAAGTTCAGTAGGGTACTTTCCATTAGACATGGAAATAATGTACGAGAAATCTGGGCCAGAATATTGCATCAGTTTTCAGAATGGAACCATGTGCCTTGTAAAAATATATTGCATTAATTCAACCGCTCCTGGTGGAGTGTTTATATTCCATGCAATGGAAAGGTTAAATAGGTCTCATAAAGTTTGTAAAATAAAGTATGGATAAACAGATCATATTAAATAAGCCTTGTGTTTCTAAGGTAGAATAATTAAATCAGGAAAATATTAAGCCTATATTTTACTTTCCAGGTGAAATCTATGGTTTTGTGGCTGAAATTCTGGTGGAAAGAAGAAAGAAAGAAAGAAAGAAAGAAAGAAAGAAAGAAAGAAAGAAAGAAAGGAAGGAAGGAAGGAAGGAAGGAAGGAAGGAAGGAAGGAAGAAAGAAAGAAAGAAAGAAAGAAAGAAAGAAAGAAAGAAAGAAAGAAAGAAAGAAAGAAAGAAAGAAAGAAAGAAAGAAAGAAAGAAAGAAAGAAAGAAAGAAAGAAAGAAAGAAAGAAAGAAAGAAAAAAGAAAGAAAGAAAGCTCTCCCTGGCTATGAAGGACTTATATCTGAATGAAACTGGCAATGAGATACCAGGACTGGCACCTTCCTTAGGCTGGACATGTCAATGCTACCCATAACTAATTCAGTAATTGACATTTATATGCCACAAAAAAATGCTCTTAAAGTGAAGACACATCTGCTTTGGTCAGTGCAGTGGTGGGATTCAGCCAGTTCGCACCACTTTGAGAGAACCGGTTGCTAACTTTCTGAGCAGTTTGTTGAACTGGTTGTTGGAAGAAATCATTAGGGCAGAGAACCAGTTGTTAAATTACTTGAATCCCACCACTGGGTCAGAGCACGCTTTAAGTCCTGTGTCCAATTCTGGGCATCCCTGTTTAAGAAGAAACCAGAGGAATTGGAACAGATTCAAAGAAAAGAACCATTAGAGG